>NW_028135831.1:183466-320488 GCF_964662115.1 Mustela nivalis
GAACTTTTCCTTGTGATTGAGCTCAAGTTTCAAAGCACTGTAATCTGAGAATGTGCTGGGATAGTCTCAGTCTTTTGGTATCGGTTGAGTCATGATTTGTGACCCAGTATGTGCTCTGTTCTGGAGGAGGTTACATGTGAACTTGAGAAGAATGAATATTCTGTTGTTCTAGGGTGGAATGTTCTGTATATCTATGAGGTCCATCTGGCCCAATGTATCATTCAATGCTCTTGTTTCTTTATTGATTTTCTGCTTCTATGTTCTGTCTATTTCTGAGAGAGGCATGTAAGATCTTGTATTATTTATGGATTCATATCGATATGACTCTTTATCTTGACTAACAGTTTTCTTATGTAATGGGCTTCTCCCATATTGGGGGCATAGATATTTACAATTGTTAGATCATCTTGGTGGATAATCCCTTTAAGGATTATGTAGTGGCCTTCTGTATCTCCTACTACAGTCTTTAGTTTAAAATCTAATTTGTCTGATATGAGAATCGCTACCACAGCCTTCTTTGGAGACCCATTGGCATGAGATATGCTTCTCCATCCCTTCACTTTCAGTCTGGGTGTATCTTTAGGTTCAAAATGGGTCTCTTGTAGACAACATATGGATGGGTCCTGTTGTTTTATCCAATCTGCAACCCCGTGCTGTTTTATAGGCGTATTTAGGCCATTGACATTGAGAGTGATTACTGATAGGTACGTTTTTATTGACATTGATGTACCTTTGAAGTCTTTCTTTGTGTTTATTGTCTCTATATTTTTGTTCAATGCTATTCTTAGGATTTTTCCTCTTTTATAGAACCCCCCTTAATATACCCTGCAATGTCGGCTTGGTGGTTGCATAGTCTCTTAAGCTTGCCTGTCTTGAAAACTATCTCTCCATCCAATTTGAATGTCAGTATTGCTGGATAAAGTATTCTTGGCTGCATGTTCTTGTCATTAAGTGCCCTGAATATATCTTGCCAACCTTTTCTGGATAGCCAGGTGATCCTGATGTGCTTTCCTCTGTACGTAAGGACCCTCTATGTCCTAGCGGCTTTCAAGAAATTGTATCTACACTTATGGTTTTTCAGTTTTACTATCAGGTGCCTTGATTTTTTTTTTTTTTGACTCTATAATATGGTGGCGGAGACTGTTTTGCCTATAGTACATATGAAGGCTGGCTCCAATTTCAAGACTGGGTGTATTTTCATGAAGAACTTGTTACACTATATCTTCTTAACGTCCTTCTTTCTCGTCCCCTTCAGAGATTCCTATAATTCTGATATTGAAACTTTTCATGTCATATTTTATTTCCCTGATTCTGTTTTTGTGGCTTCTAAGCTGTGTGTTCCAGGTTTCTTCCTGATCCTCTCTCTCCGTTTGTACTCAAGATCACAAATTCTATCTTCTTTTGCAGTTACCCTAGCATTTAGAGGATTTAGATCAATTGGAACTCGTTGAGAACATTGTGAACTTTATCCATTGTGGCTTTCAGTTCTGCCCCATTCAAACTTTTTTTTTTTTTTCATCCATGGCTTTCTGAAACCTAGCTATTTCCTGGATAATTGTGAGCCTGTATTCTCTTTCATACATATTAACTTTGTTGAAAGCCATTAGCTCTGTTGCAGAAGGCCCATGCTCTGTATGTTTCTTCTCTGTTACATTCCTCTTCATAGACATTTGTGTGAGACATGATTGAACAGATATAGCTGGATGTATCGACTGAGGTGCAGTCACGGTGCACCCTGGAATGCATCTGAGCAAGCAGGATTCCCAACCGAAATGAGAGAAAAAAGAATAGATAAAGAAAAGAAAGAGAGATGGAGAGTGAGGGGAAAAAAGGGAAGATAAAAAATGTTCAGCCCAATGTCCCCTAAGGAAAGATTTAAAAACCCAGACAAACAAAAAGACTGATAAATGTATATGACATGATACATATCATGTCATATACTTTTATATGGGGCAAGATATATATATATCTCCAGGTGATCCGGATGTGCTTTCCTTGATATATATATATATATATATATATATATATATATATATATGAATAACCTCATCAAAGAGAACACCGAGTATAAGAATTGTATAGTATCAGGTCAAACACAAAAATAAGGAAAGACTGGCAAAGATAAAGATAGGAGATTGATTATAAATTCTGTGTGGGTGAGGACGTTTATTTTCAATTTTCCTGGATGTATCTTGATATTTTTGATATCTTTGTTAAAATCTCAAATTTCCTAGATAAAGGGGGATTAAAAATTGGTTTACCTATAGGGGTAGCATTGATTGGGGAAAGGGGATTACCTTGATATAACTCTATATAAATATTAAAAAATAAAAAAATAAAATCATAAACCAGACTAAACTACACTAAATTAAAAAAATTAAAAATAGAATGCAAAAGAAAAACCAAGGTGTATGATTCAAAAATTTCAGGGTAGATAGTTAATATGGAATTTAATGTACTGGACATCTCAGTGTGATGGGAAAATGGTTAAAAAACTATCTATATGTGATACAACACATCAATAAAAGTAAGAACAAGAACCATATGATACTCTCAATAGATGCTGAAAAAGCATTTGACAAAGTACAGCATCCCTTCCTGATCAAAACTCTTCAAAGTGTAGGGATAGAGGGCACATACCTCAATATCATCAAAGCCACCTATGAAAAACCCACCGCAAATATCATTCTCAATGGAGAAAAACTGAAAGCTTTTCCGTGCAGGTCAGGAACACGGCAGGGATGTCCATTATCACCACTGCTATTCAACACCACTGCTGTTCAACATAGTACTAGAAGTTCTAGCCTCAGCAATCAGACAACAAAGAGAAATTAAAGGCACCACGCAATCAAATATCACCTCCAGATGATATGATACTTCACATGGAAAACCCAAAAGACTCCACTCCAAAACTGCTAGAACTTATACAGGAATTCAGTAAAGTGTCAGGATACAAAATCAATGCACAGAAATTCAGTTGCATTTCTCTACACCAACAGCAAGACAGATGAAAGGGAAATTAAGGAGTCAATCCCATTTACAATTGCACCCAAAACCATAAGATACCTAGGAATAAACCTAACCAAAGAGACACAGAATCTATACTCAGAAAACTATAAAGTCCTCATGAAAGAAATTGAGGAAGACACAAAGAAATGGAAAAATGTTCCATGCTCCTGGATTGGAAGAATAAATATTGTGAAAATGTCTATGTTACCTAAAGCAATCTACACATTTAATGCAATTCCTATCAAAGTACCATCCATCTTTTTCAAAGAAATGGAACAAATAATTCTAAAATTTATATGGAACCAGAAAAGACCTCGAATAGCTAAAGGGATATTGAAAAAGAAAGCCAACGTTGGTGGCATCACAATCCCGGACTTCAAGCTCTATTACAAAGCTGTCATCATCAAGACAGCATGGTACTGGCACAAAAACAGACCCATAGATCAATGGAACAGAATAGAGAGCCCAGAAATAGACCCTCAACTCTATGGTCAACTAATCTTCGACAAAGCAGGAAAGAATGTCCAATGGAAAAAAGACAGCCTCTTCAATAAATGGTGCTGGGAAAATTGGACAGCCACATGCAGAAAAATGAAATTGGACCATTTCCTTACACCACACACAAAAATAGACTCAAAATGGATGAAGGACCTCAATATGCGAAAGGAATCCATCAAAATCCTTGAGGAGAACACAGGCAGCAACCTCTTCGACCTCAGCCGCAGCAACATCTTCCTAGGAACAACGCAAAAGGCAAGGGAAGCAAGGGAAAAAATGAACTATTGGGATTTCATCAAGATCAAAAGCTTTTGCACAGCAAAGGAAACAGTTAACAAAATCAAAAGACAACTGACAGAATGGGAGAAGATATTTGCAAACGACATATCAGATAAAGGACTAGTGTCCAGAATCTATAAAGAACTTAGCAAACTCAACACCCAAAGAACAAATAATCCAATCAAGAAATGGGCAGAGGACATGAACAGACATTTCTGCAAAGAAGACATCCAGATGGCCAACAGACACATGAAAAAGTGCTCCATATCACTCGGCATCAGGGAAATACAAATCAAAACCACAATGAGATATCACCTCACACCAGTCAGAATGGCTAAAATCAACAAGTCAGGAAATGACAGATGCTGGCGAGGATGTGGAGAAAGGGGAACCCTCCTACACTGTTGGTGGGAATGCAAGCTGGTGCAGCCACTCTGGAAATCAGCATGGAGATTCCTCACAATGTTAAAATAGAACTGCCCTATGACACAGCAATTTCACTATTGGGTATTTACCCTAAAGATACAAACGTAGTGACCAAAGGGGCACGTGCACCCGAATGTTTATAGCAGCAATGTCCACAATAGCCAAACTATGGAAAGAACCTAGATGTCCATCAACAGATGAATGGATCAAGAAGTTGTGGTATATATACACAATGGAATACTATGCAGCCATCAAAAGAAATGAAATCTTGCCATTTGCAACAATGTGGATGGAATTAGAGGATATCATGCTTAACGAAATCAGTCAAGCGGAGAAAGACAACTATCATATGATCTACCTGATATGAGAAAGTGGAGATGCATAATGGGGGCTTAAGTGGGTAGGAGATGAATAAATGAAACAAGATGGGATTGGGAGGGAGACAAACCAAAAATGACTCTTAATCTCACAAAACAAACTGAGGGTTGCTGGGGGGAGGGGGGTTCGGAGAAGAGGGGTAAGTTTATGGACATTGGGGAGGGTATGTGCTATGGTGAGTGCTGTGAAGTGTGTAAACGTGGTGATTCACATACCTGTACCCCTGGGGATAAAAATATATTATATGTTTATAAAAAATAAAAAATTAAAAAAAACTATCTATATATAATAAATGAATCAGAATAGTGGGAATGGGTTAAAAGTCAAAGTTGTGTCTCTGAAATAGTGGTGGTTGTTCTCTTGTAGTCTTTTTTTTTTCCTGGTTGGTAGTTTTTGGGGGAGGGGCCTGCCAGGTGATTTTCAGTCAATGGTGTTCCCTGATTTATGTCCTCCCACCTCTCTCAAGTGGGTGGGCTTTGAGGAAACCTATTTTTTAAGATTTTCTTCTCTGAAGGTTCTGTTTGTTCAGTTTTTTTTTTCTCTTGCCTTGACTGCTTTTGATAGTTTTTGGAGGTTTAGAGGAAAGGAAACTTCACCCCAACCTCCCTCTCAGAGAGAAGCCTCAGTCATCTCACCTGCGGGTGCTGGAGTTTCCATATAAATTTCCCCTTGGCTGTTGGCAGAGCAGATTTTGAGTCACGGTCCTGGGGTACGCAAGATCTTCTGCTTGTAGACAAAGCATGGCACCAGCCATTCTCTGGGAGGCTCCAGTCCGCCAGAGAGGTTCAAAGGAGTGAAAGCACACTGAGATTTTCATGTTTGCTCGTGCTCGGAGTGCCTGGCATTTCATGGTCTAAGATTGCCGGGCTTGCAAGCACCTCTCTCAGGGAAGGGTCTGGGTCACATCCATATTAGGTTCTGATAGCAGGTCACGGGTCCAAGAGCACGAGCCTGGGCCTTCACACAGGAGATGACACGAACAAGACAGTCTGGAAACCATGATCAGAGACAGTACGAGGGGTCACAGTGGGAAGATGGTATGTTCTGGCAGTGCATCTGAGAGAGGCAGTGTTCGTAGAGATGACTTGATGGGGGTACAAGAAATTTGGGGCTCTTGCACAATCAGCATAAAGACCGAACTACTGGCAAAGACTTGACGGTGAGGACCTTAGCTGCCTCATGTACAAAAATCAATTCCCAACCTTGGAACACTGGGAGACTGCCTTCCTAAGTCCAAGTTGCTTAGTTAAAGGAGAAGAGATTTTCCATTATGGGACTAGAAGAATCCCTGATCACAAGCTCTCTACTGACCAAAGCATTCCGCAGGCCTTCTTTCTGTTGAGTTGTTTGAAAAATTCATTTCACAGGCAAACCAGTGCATACCAAGCTAAACCTCACCATATTCAGCACAGAAACTAAACACTCGAAATGGCAGGCAAGGAGAGCCTCTGCAGATGACTGTCTTTACGGACAGGGGACAGCCACAACACAACAGCAAAGGGCATGCATGCCACACTCAACCGAGTCTCCCTCAAGGGCCAGCCCTTGGACACTCCATGATCTCTTCTTCCTAAAGTCATTAACCTAATGGGGTAGAAAACAGAATGGGCTTTGTGAATAGAGAGAAGAAGACAGAGACCTAGATACAATGCAAAGATGGAAGAGTCAACTGATTCTGAGGAAAAAGAATAAGAATTGATCATGGCCAGGCAATCAAAGTGAAACCTCTAAATGTAATACGCCCAATGGAGGATTAAAAGCAACAAACAGGATACTCACTGTACATCAGAAACACACAGAAGACATCAGGGAGTCTCGAATCACAGAGATAAAACTGATAAAAAATATAATAAAGTATTGGGTCCCTGATGAAAAGATTTGAAGCAGACTGGATGCAAAGTCAAAAAAGCTGGCAGAAGCATAGGATCAAATTAGTGACCTGTAAGACAAATACTGGAAGAAAAGGAAGAAAAGAGAAAGAGAGAAGGAAGAATGATGGAAGATGACAATGAGCTTGGGAAATCATCAACTCCAAAGAATGGAAAGAGGTGCCTATTGTAGGAGACCTATGAGCAAGAGAATGTAGAAGGCCAAACATTTCTTTGAGAAATCAGAGCTGAAAATGTCCTTCATCTGGGAGATGAAACAGAGATCCAGATTCAGAGGCACAGAGGACTCCCATCACCATCAACAGAAGCAGAGCACCAAAAGACATAGTGTCATTCCCCTTGCAAAAGCTATCAATGGAGTAATTCATTTTACCCAAATTCGTGTGGGAGAGTAGTGTGTCCATCGCCAAGTCATTGACTTCAAGATGATAAGTTATACCAGCTCTTGAAGCAGGTTGGATAGAGCAAGCCAAGCTAGTTCTAGACAAAATCCGTATCCCCTGGATTTCTGAACAATGACAGATCAATGGTTCTTGTCTAGAACTCTGAGCTATTAAGAAGACAAAAATTAGGTCCTGTGGTTTGTCCATCAGCTCAGAGGCAGCCTTCAGCTCATATCTATGATCCGAGGGCCAGGGCCTTGACTGTGATCTCAGCTTCCCTGCTCAAGTACAAGTGTGATTCCCCTCCCAATCTCCACCCTCTGAATGTGATATTTCTGTCTCTCTCTCAAATACGTGCCTGTGCATTCTTTGACGAAAAGCAAACAAACGAACAGATTACAATGATTCCAATTTAATTGGACCAAGGAATCTAAGAAATGCAGTCAGATACAGAGCACCTCCCACCATCCTAAAATGCCAGACCTTCGTTCTGTGCTCCCTTGTTCATTCTCCTGTTCTTTGTCTTTCTGTACTTTCTCACCAACCTGTAGCATCTGCTGTCAGTCCCGCTGGTGTGGCCTTTGGTTGTCACATTGTTCTTCCTCTCCTGGCACCATTAGAACATGCACATTTTCTGTAAGAGACACTGGTTATCGCATGTAGGCAATAGGGGGGTTTGCATGAGAAGGTTAGGCAGGCTTGTGCAGCCATACCTCCATCTGTTCCTCCAGGGTAGCTGCATCACCCTCTGGGAATGCTCAAGGTTCTTCGACATTTAAATCCTCTTCCATGTTTCCTTTTGGAAATACACGTTTTCTTCTTGAAACGGGGATGAGTGTCTTTCAGATGGCTTTCCTTCTGCAATATGTCTCTTCCAACATACTTCACACTTGCTCCTGTGGACTCTAAGTACATGAGCTCGTCCTGGGACTCATGTTCTAGGGTGTATAGTCTGACTTTCATGCTTGGTCACTTTGAAGATCGGGAAGCCCTCTTGGCATGATTTCTTGAGATGCTAGAAGAACTCATGTCTTCGCTGCTAAAAACTCAAGGCTTACCTTTGGCAAGGTTGTGGGTGCTTCCTGTGAAGTTTCCTTGGATGGGATTTCTGTAGTCAGAAGTGCCCTGATTGGGTGGGAGGACCATATACATGTGGGGGACATGGAGTTCCTCCCCTGAGTCTCTGTTCAATACCTGATTCTTTCTTCGCCTATCGTGGATAAGATGGAATGGTGTATTCTTTTCCTTTGCTGTAGTCCACATGACTGGTGCTGACTGTCACGACAATAGACTGCAAAAGTGGCCTTGGGGAGTGTGACACCGACTTGCTTTCCAAACTGTTTTACTGAGTTACCCAGGAAGCTCCATTGGATTGGGAGAACTTGGAATTCTCTTGTCCCACCCATGACTAATCCAGCCAAGTGTAGATCAGGTGTGGTTTGGGGAGGAGTGGTTTCTATTACTTCAAAGCTTGGTGACATCACAAAAGTTGACTTCACTGAAGCAGCCATTTCTTTCCCATGACCTTTGAGACCGATGGCTTTAGGTAGGAAGCCTGGGGAAGGACAGAAAAAGAACCCTCTGAGCATTACCAAGAACTCGGGATGTCCTGGGTGTTAATGTCCCACTACCCCTTTATAGACAAAGAGAAAAGAAAATGATGTCTGATATAGTGACCTGGAAAATAAGGAAGGAATCCAAAGAGAGAAGGAAGAATGATGAAACATGGCAATGAGATTAAGGAAGTCATTGACTCCAAGGAATGGAAAAAGGTGCCTATTGTAGGAGAACTAGGAGTGAGAGAAAAAAAAAAAAGAGGGCCAAACCTGTCTTTGAGAAATTAGATCTGAAATGTCCTCATCTGGGAGCAGAAAAAGAGATCCAGATTCAGAGGCACAGAGGACTCTCATCACCATCCACAGAAGCAGAGCACCAAAAGACATAGTGTCAATCCCCCTGCAAAATCTAACAGTGGAGGAATTTTATTTACCTAAATATGCATGGGAGTGTATTGTCTCCATATCCATGTCACTGACTTCAAGAGGACAAGCTATACCAGCTCTCAAAGCAGGTGGATAGCTCAAGCAACACCAGTCCAAGCCAAAATCGGTATCCTTTGCATTTCTGAACAATGACAGGGCAGCGGCTCTTGTCTAGAACAAGGATGTATTCAGAAGTCAAAAGTTGGGTCCCGGGTGTGCCCATCAGTTCAGAGGCGGCTATAAGCTTAACTCATGATCCCAGGGTCTTGGCATCAACTCTGGTCTCAGGTTCTCTGCTCAGGGAGAAGCCAGCTTCTCCCTCTCCAGCTCCACCACCTGATTGTTATCTCTCTGTCTCTCTGTCCAATATGGGCATGTGCATTGTTTGACAAAAACAAAACAAACAACAACAACAACAAATTCAGTGTGCAAGGATTGACTGGGCCAGAGAATGTTTTATTTAATTTGAACCTAGGTCCCTATGGAATGCAGCCAGTTAGGAGGAAACTCCCATCATCCTAAAATGCCAGACCTTCGCTCAGAGATCCCTTGTTCATTCTCCTGTTCTTTGTCTTCCTGTATCCCATTAACAACCTGCAGCATCTACTCTCTGTCACGCTGTAATGGCCTCTTGTTGACACATTGTACATTTCTACTGGCTCTAATAGAACATGCCATCTTCCACAAGAGGGACAGTTTCCTTATTGCATGAAACCATTTGGGGAATAGTTATGAGAGGGTTAAGGCAAGCTTGTGCTCTCACATCTCCATGCAGTTCCCCAGACAGGAGCTGCTACACCTTGTGGAAATGCAAAAGGTTCTTCAACATTTGAATCCTCTTCAAAGCGTCCTTTTGGAGATACAAGTTGTCATTCTGAAACAGGCATGGAAGTCTTTCAGATCACTTCACTTGGGCTATAAGTCTCTTCCAACATGCTCCATGCTTGCTTCTGTGGACTCCAAGTACATGTATCCTTCCTGGATCTAACGGTATAGGATATAGAGTCTGCCTTTGGTGCATTGTCACTTTGAATATAAGGTGGCCATTTTGGCACAATTTCTAGAGATGCTGGAAGTACACGTGTCCTAGCTCTTGAAGACTCCAGACATGTCTTTGGCACTGTTCCGAGTGTTCCCGTTGAGCTTTCCTTGGGTGGCCCTATTCCGGATCAGAATTTCCCTGATTGGGTGGGAGAACAATAATCATGTCCAGGGCTTGCATTTCCTCCCTTGAGGCTTTGTTTGAGGCATTATTTTTTCTCGGCCTTTTATGGCTATGATTGAATGGTGGATCATGCCTTTCTTCAAAGTCCAGAGGGCTGGTGATGACAGTCATGACCAAAGACTATGAATTCGGCCATGGAGAAGGTGACAACAACTTGCTTTGCAAACTGTCTTGATGAGAGACCAAGGCAGCTACAGCAGTTTGGAGGGCTTGTGTTCCTCTTGTCTCACCCATGACTATTCCAGCCAAGTGTAGTGATCAGGCGTGGGTTAATGAGGACAGGTTGTTATAACCTCAATGCTTTGGTATTCACAGAAGCTGGCTACACTGAAGCAGATGTCCCTCTAACATGAACTTTGAGTCCTACAGCTTTAGGTAGGAAGCCCCGGGAAGGACAGAAAAAGAGCCCTCTGAGCCTGATCATGAACTCAGTTTGTCTTGTGTGTTAATATCCCACTTCCCCTTCTACACAAAAAGAAAAGAAAATGAGATTAGGTATACCAGGATTTAGTCCAGCATTTCTCCAGAGACAGCAAGGCTTTGCTATTTCCACTACAATTTCTAGAGATCTCAAGAAACAGTAAAGCCTCTTGGGTATCATCAGCTCTCTGTGAGGTTTTCATCCTGTGCATGAGAGAGTTCTTTGTCATCATCTTTAACCTATGGATCAGTAATGACTAAGGGACGAAAAGTCCCTTTTCAAGGAAAGATATTAGGGCATGGAAATATTGTGCTGTCTGGGCCCACATCTCCTAGTTTTAAGAAATACTAGTCATAAACGTTTAGGGGGCTTTGTTTACCTGGCTTTACCTTAAATGTCTTTGCAAAGGCTTCAAGGAGTTTGTCCTTCTGCATCATAGATAACCATTAAGGAAGAGCACTGGACAGCAGTCCTTGTCATCACTAGTTAACTCTACCTTCTGTGGTAATGCGTATAGCCATGTTTACTAAGTCTTTTTAATCAGAGGAAAATGAATGACCTATATTGATGCCCTACAAGGTCCAACTGAACAGAACTGTAGATTGAGCCTCAATGCCCTTGCAAAGACTAGTGGTTAAAGAAGGTGTAGTCCATATTGCCAACAGAGTATTCCTCAGCCTTCAGGGAGATTGAACCCCTGGTACTTGCATTGACATGAATGCCACAGTACTGGGTGATGTGAAATGGAAAAGGAGAAAAAGGGCGATATCATATGACTTCCTTCATAAATGCCCCCAAGAAGAATACCATGGCCTTAGTAGAAGGAAGGGAAAACTGAAAAGAATATGTAGAGAAGGAGACAAACCAGGAGTGACTCAGGTCTCTGAAAACCATGCTGAGGGTTACAGTAAAGAGAGACATGCAGGGAATGTGGGAACTGGCTAATGGGTGTTTAGGAGTTGTGGTATATCTTAGGAAATAGCCAAGATGGCGGGGAAGTAGGAGGGGGCACCCTTTTAACCTGCACCCCAAAGTGAGCTGGTTATCTCCAAGGATCTCCAATCATCCACGAAATCAGCCTGAGATCAGATTTATACATGTCTGGATCTCTACTGGAGCAGAAGACGCCAGTGGGCAGGTAAAGAGGAGTGGGAAAGTCAGACTGATATTGGAAGATAAACAAATGGGGGAGGGAGCCACCAGAGGTGACTCTTTGGAAAGTAATATCCCAATACGAGAGTGCCCTGCACCTGGGGACCAGCATTAACTCGGGAGTCTGGTAGAAATAAGTCAAAAAGAACAAAGGATTATGGGGGGGGGAATTGCGGGAATCTGGGTGTTAGGGTCAGGGCTTAAATCCCCAGACCCAGGACAGCCACCGCTAGCCCATAGCCAGAGAGAGTGCAGAAGAGAAACCAGGTCTTGGTCCCTGAACCACCAGCATGCCTGAGAGTGCATGGCACCCAGCTCCCGTGAGAGGCCAGGAGCCTAACCAGCCAACAGGAGCACAATCTTTTGGCAGTCCCCACACAAGTGCCCTGTTTTGCCTTCAGATTTCTTTGGATTCATGCCACGGACCCACCCCTGAGATCAGGGCACACAAATGCCAGTAAGGTGCTCTCAGACTGGAAAGACCAGGCACTCCCAGCCCCAGCCAGTGGGAAAATCTCAGTGTGCAATCGTTGCTTCGATCTTCTCTGGCAGTCTGGAGCTGCCCAAACAGCCGCCTCTGCCATGGTTTTGGGTAAAAGCAAAAAGTCCTGCATCCCCAGGGACCACGACAGGGAACCTGCTCTGCTGTGGCCAAGGGGGGATTTATTTGGGCTCTGCAGTCAGATTGAAGCATCTCTATGTGAGGGAGGTCAGGGTACAGTTTGCTTTCCTCTAAACCTACAAAAACCATCAAAAGCAGTCTAGGCGAGAAAGAGAAGCAAAAGTGAACAAATAGAAAAACTTCCAGAGAACAAAAGCCCGAAAAAACAGTTTTCTCAGAGCCCACCCCCTTGAGGGTGGCGGGAGGACATAGCTGAGAGAACTTCAAGGACTGAAAACCCACGTGGTAGGCCTCTCCCCCAAATAATGAACCAAAAAACGAAAAAAAAAAAAAAAAGATGACAAGAGAACAACCACCACTACTGCATAGGACAATTTTTATTATTAATTAGATCCCACTATTCTGGATTATATTTTTTATATAGTTAATTTTTTATTATTATATAGATAATTTTTAACCTATTTACCGTCACAGTGAGATGTCCAGTACATCAAATTCCATAATAACCTTCTAACCTGAACTTTTTGATTCAAACACCTGTGTTTTCCTTTTGCATTTCTATTTTTTAAACTTCTTTTTTAAATTTTAGTTTAGTTTATTCTACTTAATTTATTATTTTTAATTTTTATTTTCGAATATTCATATAGAGCTTAACTTCAAGGTAATACCCCTACCCAATCAATGCCACCTTTATAGGTAAACCAATTCATAATCCCCCCCTATCTTAAGAAAGTTGAGTCCTTTAACAAAGATATCAAGATTCAATCCAGAAAGAATCAAAACAAACTTCCTCACCCACACAGAGAATTTACAACCACTCTCCCAACTTTTTCTTCTACCATAATTTCTGTGTTTCTGTGTTTGTCCTAATAGCATATAAATCTTACAATCAAGGTACTTTTTGGGGAGTTTCTTCCTTTATTTGCATATATATATATTTTTCTCTTGTCATATACTTTTATCAGTCTTTTTGTTTGTCTATGTCTGTTTGTATACTTTATATATCTTACCTTGGAGCCCATTTTGGCTAAATCTTGTCTTTTATCTCACCTTTCTTTCCTGTCTCTCTCCCTCTCTCTTTTTTTCCATTTCTTTTTCCTCTCATTTGGGTGGGGAACCCTGGTGAATAGAAGCATTCCAGGGTGCACCTTGACTGCACCACAGTCTATACAGGCAGCTACACCCATTCAGAAATCTCTCACCAAAATGACTAGGAGGAAGACTGCCCAACAGAAGAAAAATACAGAGGATGGTCCTTTTGCAACAGAGATAACGGCTATCAACATAGACAATATGTTGGATAGAGAATTCAGGCTAACAATTATCCAAGCAATAGCTAGGTTGGAGAAAGCCATGGGTGATCAAATGGAATTGATTAGGGCTGAACTAAAAATGACCTGAGATCATGTTTTTAATATAAGGGAAGAGCTGAAAGCTACCAGGGATAAACTTCACAATGCTCTCAATGAGTTCCAATCTAATCTAAATTCTCTCAATGCTAGAGTAACTGAGAGATAATAGAATTAGTGATCTAGAGGGCAAAGAGATAGAGATAAAGAACCAGGAGGAAGCCTGGAACAAACAGCTTAGGAGCAACGAAAACAGAATCAGGGAAATAAATGATGCCATGAAAAGTTCCAATGTCAGAATTATTGTAATCCCTGAAGGGGAGGAGAAAGAAAGAAGTCTAGAAGATATAGTGTAACATGTTCTACATGAAAATTTTCCAAATCTTGGGAATGGAACCAGGTTCATGTACTAGAGGCTGAAAGGTTTCCCCCCAAGATTACAGATCCTCGAATGTCCTTGATACACCTAATAGTAAGAATGAAGAATTATAATTGTAGGCAGAACCTCCTGAAAGCAGCTAGGAAAAAGAAAATCCTTATGTACAGAGGAAAGCACATCAGAATAACGTCAGACCTGTCCACAGAGATCTGACAAGCCAGAACGGGCTGTCAAGATATATTCAGGGCACTGAATGAGAAGAACATGCAACCAAGAATACTTTATCCAGCAAGAATGACATTCAAAATTGATGGAGAGAGAAAGAGTTTCCAGGACTGGCATGGCTTAAAAGACTATGCAACCACCAAACCGAAACTGCAGGAAATATTAAAAGGGCTTCTTTAAAGGAGGAAAAATCCCAAGAATAGCATTGAACAGAAATATAGAGACAGTCTACAGAAAGAAAGTCTTCAAAGGTAACATGATGATAATAAAAACCTATCTATCAATAACCACCTTCAATGTGAATGGCCTAAATGCGCCCATAAAATGGCACAGGGTTGCAGAGGGGTAAAACGACATGACCCATCTATATGTTGTCTACAGAGGACCCATTTTAAACCTAAAGATACACCCATACTGAAAGTGAAGCAATGGAGCAGCATCTTTAATGCCAATAAACCTCACAAAAAGGCTGGGGTAGCGATTCTCATATCAGACAAATTAGATTTTAAACTAAAGACTTTAGTTAGAGATACGAAGGAAAATACATCATTCTTTTTTTTTTAATAAATTTTTTATAGTTCATTTTTACCCTTGCTTCCCTTGCCTTTGGCATTGTTTCTAGGAAGATGCTGCTGCAGCATCCCTTCCTGATCAAAACTCTTCAAAGTGTAGGGATAGAGGGCACATACCTCAATATCATCAAAGCCATCTATGAAAAACCCACCGCAAATATCATTCTCAATGGAGAAAAACTGAAAGCTTTTCCGTGCAGGTCAGGAACACGGCAGGGATGTCCATTATCACCACTGCTATTCAACAGAGTACTAGAGGTCCTAGCCTCAGCAATCAGACAACAAAAGGAAATTAAAGGCATCCAAATCGGCAAAGAAGAAGTCAAATTATCACTCTTCGCAGATGATATGATACTATATGTGGAAAACCCAAAAGACTCCACTCCAAAACTGCTAGAACATATACAGGAATTCAGTAAAGTGTCAGGATATAAAATCAATGCACAAAAATCAGTTGCATTTCTCTACACCAACAGCAAGACAGAAGAAAGAGATATTAAGGAGTCAATCCCATTTACAATTGCATCCAAAACCATAAGATACCTAGCAATAAACCTAACCAAAGAGACACAGAATCTATACTCAGAAAACTATAAAGTATTCATGAAAGAAATTGAGGAAGACAGAAAGGAATGGAAAAATGTTCCATGCTCCTGGATTGGAAAAATAAATATTGTGAAAATGTCTATGCTACCTAAAGCAATCTACACATAATGCAATTCCTATCAAAGTACCATCCATATTTTTCAAGAAATGGAACAAATAATGCTAAAATTTATATGTAACCAGAAAAGACCTCGAATAGCCAAAGGTATATTGAAAAAGAAAGCCAACGTTGGTGGCATCACAATTCCGGACTTCAAGCTCTATTACAAAGCTGTCATCATCAAGACAGCATGGTCCTGGCACAAAAACAGACACATAGATCAATGGAACAGAATAGAGAGCCCAGAAATAGACCCTCAACTCTATGGTCAACTAATCTTCGACAAAGCAAGAAAGAATGTCCAATGGAAAAATGACAGCCTCTTCAATAAATGGTGCTGGGAAAATTGGACAGCCACATGCAGAAAAATGAAATTGGACCATTTCCTTACACCACACACAAAATAGACTCAAAATGGATGAAGGGAGGGGGGACAAGATGGCGGGGAAATAGGAGGAGGCGCCCTTTCAACCTATACCCTAAAGTGAGCT
The DNA here is from genome assembly GCF_964662115.1 of Mustela nivalis. Classification (NCBI taxonomy): domain Eukaryota; kingdom Metazoa; phylum Chordata; class Mammalia; order Carnivora; family Mustelidae; genus Mustela; species Mustela nivalis. The sequence continues at coordinate 199,453 of NW_028135831.1, forward strand.
GATTACCTACCAAAGAACTCCGATCACCCATGAAATCAGCCTGAGATCAGAATTATACACGTCTGGATCTCTACAGGGGCAGAAGACGCCAGTGGGCAGCCATCTTAGTGTGTATAAAGTGGAGACTTGGCGGAGGAGTCAAGATGGCGGAGAAGTAGCAAGCTGAGACTGCTTCAGCTAGCCGGAGATCAGCTAGATAGCTTATCTAAAGATTGCAAACACCTGAAAATCCATCGGCAGACCGAAGAGAAGAAGAACAGCAATTCTGGAAACAGAAAAACAACCGCTTTCTGAAAGGTAGGACCGGCGGAGAAGTGAATCCAAAGCGACGGGAAGATAGACCCCGGGGGGAGGGGCCGGCTCCCGGCAAGCGGCGGAGCAACCGCGCACAAAATCAGGACTTTTAAAAGTCTGTTCCGCTGAGGGACATCGCTCCAGAGGCTAAACCGGGGCGAAGCCCACGCGGGTTCAGCGTGGCCTCAGGTCCTGCAGGGTCACAGAAGGATCGGGGGTGTCTGAGTGTCGCAGAGCTTGCGGGTATTGGAACGGGAAAGCCGGCTACAGAAACAGAGCCGACAGTAAGCTCACAGCTCGGTGTTACCTTGAACCGATCGCAGGCTCGGTGAGCTCGGAGCGCGGCCGGAGGTCAGGCAGACGGGAATAACTGGGCGCTGTTCTCTGAGGGCGCACTGAGGAGTGGGGCCCTGGGCTCTCGGCTCCTCCGGGCCGGAGACCAGGAGGCCGCCATTTGTGTTCCCGTCCTCCGGAACTCTACGGAAAGCGCTCAGGGAACAAAAGATCCTGAAAGCAAACCCGAGCGGATTACTCACCCCGGCCCCGGGTAAGGGAGGTGTAATTCCGCCTGGGGCAAAGACACTTGAGAATCACTACAACAGGCCCCTCCCCCAGAAGATCAACAAGAAATCCAGCCGAGACCAAGTTCACCTACCAAGGAGTGCGGTTTCAATACCAAGGAGAGCAGCAGAATTCCAGAGGAGGAGAAAGCCAAGCACGGAACTCAAGGCTTTTTTCCTGTGATTTTTTTTTAGTCTTGCAGTTAATTTAATTTTTTCTTTTTCTTTTTTTTTTTTTTTTTTTTTTTTTTTTTCTTTTTCTTCTCGCCTTCGGGTAAAATTTTTTTTTTTTTTTTTAACTGTTACCTTTTTTTTTTTTTTAACGATTTTTTACTAGTTTATCTAATATATATATTTTTTCTTTTTTACATTTTTCTCAGGTGTTTTCTTTTTTTAAAAAATTTTTTTTTTCTTTTCTTTTTTTTTTTTTTTCTTTTTTTTTTTTTCTTCTTTCTTTCTTTTTGAACCTCTTTTTATCCCCTTTCTCCCCACTCACGATTTTGGATCTCTTCTAATTTAGTTAAAGCATATTTTTCTGGGGTTGTTGCCACCCTTTTAGTATTTTACTTGCCCCTTCATTTACTCTTATCTGGCCAAAATGACAAGACGTAAAAATTCAACGCAAAAAAAAGAACAAGAGGCAGTACCGAAGGCTAGGGACCTAATCAATACAGACATCGGTAATATGTCAGATCTAGAGTTCAGAATGACAATTCTCAAGGTTCTAGCCGGGCTCGAAAAAGGCATGGAAGATATTAGAGAAACCCTCTCGAGAGATATAAAAGCCCTTTCTGGAGAAATAAAAGAACTAAAATCTAACCAAGTTGAAATCAAAAAAGCTATTAATGAGGTGCAATCAAAAATGGAGGCTCTAACTGCTAGGATAAATGAGGCAGAAGAAAGAATTAGTGATATAGAAGACCAAATGACAGAGAATAAAGAAGCTGAGCAAAAGAGGGACAAACAGCTACTGGACCACGAGGGGAGAATTCGAGAATTAAGTGACACCATAAGACGAAACAACATTAGAATAATTGGGATTCCAGAAGAAGAAGAAAGAGAGAGGGGAGCAGAAGGTATACTGGAGAGAATTATTGGGGAGAATTTCCCCAATATGGCAAAGGGAACGAGCATCAAAATTCAGGAGGTTCAGAGAACGCCCCTCAACATCAATAAGAATAGGCCCACACCCCGTCACCTAATAGTAAAATTTACAAGTCTCAGTGACAAAGAGAAAATCCTGAAAGCAGCCCGGGAAAAGAAGTCTGTAACATACAATGGTAAAAATATTAGATTGGCAGCTGACTTATCCACAGAGACCTGGCAGGCCAGAAAGAGCTGGCATGATATTTTTAGAGCACTAAACGAGAAAAACATGCAGCCCAGAATACTATATCCAGCTAGGCTATCATTGAAAATAGAAGGAGAGATTAAAAGCTTCCAGGACAAACAGCAACTGAAAGAATTTGCAAATACCAAACCAGCTCTACAGGAAATATTGAAAGGGGTCCTCTAAGCAAAGAGAGAGCCTACAAGTGGTAGATCAGAAAGGAACAGAGACCATATACAATAACAGTCACCTTACAGGCAATACAATGGCACTAAATTCATATCTCTCAATAGTTACCCTGAATGTGAATGGGCTAAATGCCCCTGTCAAAAGACACAGGGTATCAGAATGGATAAAAAAACAAAACCCATCTATATGTTGCCTTCAAGAAACTCATTTTAAGCCCGAAGACACCTCCAGATTTAAAGTGAGGGGGTGGAAAAGAATTTACCATGCTAATGGACATCAGAAGAAAGCAGGAGTGGCAATCCTTATATCAGATCAATTAGATTTTAAGCCAAAGACTATAATAAGAGATGAGGAAGGACACTATATCATACTCAAAGGGTCTGTCCAACAAGAAGATTTAACAATTTTAAATATCTATGCCCCCAACGTGGGAGCAGCCAACTATATAAACCAATTAATAACAAAATCAAAGAAACACATCAACAACAATACAATAATAGTAGGGGACTTTAACACTCCCCTCACTGAAATGGACAGGTCATCCAAGCAAAAGATCAGCAAGGAAATAAAGGCCTTAAACGACACACTGGACCAGATGGACATCACAGATATATTCAGAACATTTCATCCCAAAGCAACAGAATACACATTCTTCTCTAGTGCACATGGAACATTCTCCAGAATAGACCACATCCTCGGTCCTAAATCAGGACTCAACCGGTATCAAAAGATTGGGATCATTCCCTGCATATTTTCAGACCACAATGCTCTAAAGCTAGAACTCAACCACAAAAGGAAGTTTGGAAAGAACCCAAATACATGGAGACTAAACAGTATCCTTCTAAAGAATGAATGGGTCAACCGGGAAATTAAAGAAGAATTGAAAAAAATCATGGAAACAAATGATAATGAAAATACAACAGTTCAAAATCTGTGGGACACAATAAAGGCAGTCCTGAGAGGAAAATATATAGCGGTACAAGCCTTTCTCAAGAAACAAGAAAAGTCTCAGGTACACAACCTAACCCTACACCTAAAGGAGCTGGAGAAAGAACAAGAAAGAAACCCTAAGCCCAGCAGGAGAAGAGAAATCATAAAGATCAGAGCAGAAATCAATGAAATAGAAACCAAAAAAACAATAGAACAAATCAACGAAAGTAGGAGCTGGTTCTTTGAAAGAATTAATAAAATTGATAAACCCCTGGCCCGACTTATCAAAAAGAAAAGAGAAAGGACCCAAATAAATAAAATCATGAATGAAAGAGGAGAGATCACAACTAACACCAAAGAAATACAAACTATTATAAGAACATACTATGAGCAACTCTACGGCAATAAATTTGACAATCTGGAAGAAATGGATGCATTCCTAGAAACATATAAACTACCACAACTGAACCAGGAAGAAATAGAAAGCCTGAACAGACCCATAACCAGTAAGGAGATTGAAACAGTCATTAAAAATCTCCAAACGAACAAAAGCCCAGGGCCAGACGGCTTCCCGGGGGAATTCTACCAAACATTTAAAGAAGAACTAATTCCTATTCTCCTGAAACTGTTCCAAAAAATAGAAATGGAAGGAAAACTTCCAAACTCATTTTATGAGGCCAGCATCACCTTGATCCCAAAACCAGACAAGGATCCCACCAAAAAAGAGAGCTATAGACCGATATCCTTGATGAACACAGATGCGAAAATACTCAACAAAATACTAGCCAATAGGATTCAACAGTACATTAAAAAGATTATTCACCACGACCAAGTGGGATTTATTCCAGGGCTGCAAGGTTGGTTCAACATCCGCAAATCAGTCAATGTGATACAACACATCAATAAAAGAAAGAACAAGAACCATATGATACTTTCAATAGATGCTGAAAAAGCATTTGAAAAAGTACAGCATCCCTTCCTGATCAAAACTCTTCAAAGTGTAGGGATAGAGGGCACATACCTCAATATCATCAAAGCCATCTATGAAAAACCCACCGCAAATATCATTCTCAATGGAGAAAAACTGAAAGCTTTTCCACTAAGGTCAGGAACACGGCAGGGATGTCCATTATCACCACTGCTATTCAACATAGTACTAGAGGTCCTAGCCTCAGCAATCAGACAACAAAAGGAAATTAAAGGCATCCAAATCGGCAAAGAAGAAGTCAAATTATCACTCTTCGCAGATGATATGATACTATATGCAGAAAACCCAAAAGACTCCACTCCAAAACTGCTAGAACTTATACAGGAATTCAGTAAAGTGTCAGGATATAAAATCAATGCACAGAAATCAGTTGCATTTCTCTACACCAACAGCAAGACAGAAGAAAGAGATATTAAGGAGTCAATCCCATTTACAATTGCATCCAAAACCATAAGATACCTAGGAATAAACCTAACCAAAGAGACACAGAATCTATACTCAGAAAACTATAAAGTACTCATGAAAGAAATTGAGGAAGACACAAAGAAATGGAAAAATATTCCATGCTCCTGGATTGGAAGAATAAATATTGTGAAAATGTCTATGCTACCTAAAGCAATCTACACATTTAATGCAATTCCTATCAAAGTACCATCCATCTTTTTCAAAGAAATGGAACAAATAATGCTAAAATTTATATGGAACCAGAAAAGACCTCGAATAGCCAAAGGGATATTGAAAAAGAAAGCCAACGTTGGTGGCATCACAATTCCGGACTTCAAGCTCTATTACAAAGCTGTCATCATCAAGACAGCATGGTCCTGGCACAAAAACAGACACATAGATCAATGGAACAGAATAGAGAGCCCAGAAATAGACCCTCAAATCTATGGTCAACTCATCTTCGACAAAGCAGGAAAGAATGTCCAATGGAAAAAAGACAGCCTCTTCAATAAATGGTGCTGGGAAAATTGGACAGCCACATGTAGAAAAATGAAATTGGACCATTTCCTTGCACCACACACAAAAATAGACTCTAAATGGATGAAGGACCTCAATGTGCGAAAGGAATCCATCAAAATCCTTGAGGAGAACACAGGCAGCAACCTCTTCGACCTCTGCCGCAGCAACATCTTCCTAGGAACAACGCCAAAGGCAAGGGAAGCAAGGGAAAAAATGAACTATTGGGATTTCATCAAGATCAAAAGCTTTTGCACAGCAAAGGAAACAGTTAACAAAATCAAAAGACAACTGACAGAATGGGAGAAGATATTTGCAAACGACATATCAGATAAAGGACTAGTGTCCAGAATCTATAAAGAACTTAGCAAACTCAACACCCAAAGAACAAATAATCCAATCAAGAAATGGGCAGAGGACATGAACAGACATTTCTGCAAAGAAGACATCCAGATGGCGAACAGACACATGAAAAAGTGCTCCATATCACTCGGCATCAGGGAAATACAAATCAAAACCACAATGAGATATCACCTCACACCAGTCAGAATGGCTAAAATCAACAAGTCAGGAAATGACAGATGCTGGCGAGGATGTGGAGAAAGGGGAACCCTCCTACACTGTTGGTGTGAATGCAAGCTGGTGCAGCCACTCTGGAAAACAGCATGGAGGTTCCTCAGAATGTTGAAAATAGAACTGCCCTATGACCCAGCAATTGCACTATTGGGTATTTACCCTAAAGATACAAATGTAGTGATCCAAAGGGGCACATGCACCCGAATGTTTATAGCAGCAATGTCCACAATAGCCAAACTATGGAAAGAACCTAGATGTCCATCCACAGATGAATGGATCAAGAAGATGTGGTATATATACACAATGGAATACTATGCAGCCATCAAAAGAAATGAAATCTTGCCATTTGCGACAACATGGATGGAACTAGAGCGTATCATGCTTAGCGAAATAAGTCAAGCAGAGAAAGACAACTATCATATGATCTCCCTGATATGAGGAAGTGGTGATGCAACATGGAGGCTTAAGTGGGTAGGAGAAGAATAAATGAAACAAGATGGGATTGGGAGGGAGACAAACCATAAGTGACTCTTAATCTCACAAAACAAACTGAGGGTTGCTGGGGGGAGGGGGTTTGGGAGAAGGGGGTGGGATTATGGACATTGGGGAGGGTATGTGCTTTGGTGAGTGCTGTGAAGTGTGTAAACCTGGTGATTCACAGACCTGTACCCCTGGGGATAAAAATATATGTTTATAAAAAATAAAAAGTTAATAAAAAAAAAAAAATGGATGAAGGACCTCAATGTGCTAAAGGAATCCATCAAAATCCTTGAGTAGAACACAGGCAGCAACCTCCTCGACCTCTGCCGCAGCAACATCTTCCTAGGAACAATGCCAAAGGCAAGGGAAGCAAGGGTAAAAATGAACTATTGGGATTTCATCAATATCTAAAGCTTTTGCACAGCAAAGGAAACAGTTAACAAAATCAAAAGACAACTGACAGAATGGGAGAAGATATTTGCAAACGACATATCAGATAAAGGACTAGTGTCCAGAATCTATAAAGAACTTAGCAAACTCAACACCCAAAGAACAAATAATCCAATCAAGAAATGGGCAGAGGACATGAACAGACATTTCTGCAAAGAAGACATCCAGATGGCCAACAGACACATGAAAAAGTGCTCCATATCACTCGGCATCAGGGAAATACAAATCAAAACCACAATGAGATATCACCTCACACCAGTCAGAATGGCTAAAATCAACAAGTCAGGAAATGACAGATGCTGACGAGGATGTGGAAAAAGGGGAACCCTCCTACACTGTTGGTGGGAATGCAAGCTGATGCAGCCACTCTGGAAAACAGCATGGAGGTTCCTCAGAATGTTGAAAATAGAACTGCCCTATGACCCAGGAATTGCACTATTGGGTATTTACCCTAAAGATACAAATGTAGTGATCCAAAGGGACACGTGCACCCGAATGTTTATTGCAGCAAAGTCCACAATAGCCAAACCATGGAAAGAACCTAGATGTCCATCAACAGATGAATGGATCAAGAAGATGTGGTATATATACACAATGGAATACTATGCAGCCATCAAAAGAAATGAAATCTTGCCTATCGCGACAACATGGATGGAACTAGAGCGTATCATGCTTAGCGAAATAGCTCAAGCAGAGAAAGAGAACTATCATATGATCTCCCTGATATGAGAAAGTGGTGATGCAACATGGAGGCTTAAGTGGGTAGGAGAAGAATAAATGAAACAAGATGGGATTGGGAGAGAGACAAACCATAAATGACTCTTAATCTCACAAAACAAACAAGGGTTGCTGGGGGGAGGGGATTTGGGAGAAGGGGGTGGGATTATGGACATTGAGGAGGGTATCTGCTTTGGTGAGTGCTGTGAAGTGTGTAAACCTGGTGATTCACAGACCTGTACCCCTGGGGATAAAAATATATGTTTATAAAAAAAAAATAAAAAAAATGCTTGGATAAACCAGGAGATCAAAAACAATTCTTGGAAACCAATGACAATGAAGACATTTTGATCCAAAATCTATGGGATACAGCAAAGGTGGTCTTAAGAGGGAAATAGATAGCCATCCAAGCCTCCACAAAAACCTGAAAAAATCCAGAACACAGCTGCTTTCTCTACACCTTAAAGAACTGGAGAATCAACAACAAATCAAACCAACTCGACAGATAAGAAGGGACATAATGGAGATGAGAGCTGGTATCCATGAGGTAGAAACCAGAGATACAGTAGAACGTATCAATGAAACTAGAAGCTGGTTTTTTGAAAGAATCAATAAGATCGATAAGCCATTAGTGACACTATTCTAAAAGAAAAGAGAGAAAGATCAAATATATAAAATTTTGAATGACAAGGGAGAGATCACAATGAACACCAAGGAAGTAGAAACAATCGTCAGAGCTTATTATCAACAGTTATATGCCAATAAGCTAAGCAACCTAGATGAAATGGATGCATTCCTGGAAATCTATAAACTCACAAAATTGAATCAGGAAGAAATTGACAACCTGAATAGACCAATATCTAGTAACGAGATTGAAGTGGTGATTAAAAACCTCCCAAAAACCAAGAGCCCAGGACCTGATGGATTCCCTGGAGAATTCTACCAAACTTTCAAAGAAGAAATAACACCTATTCTTCTGAAACTGTTTCAAAAATATTGATGCAGAAGGGAATCTTCCTGACACTTTCCTTGAAGCCAGCATTACCCTGATCCCCCAAACAGGCAACCACCCAACCAAAAAGCATATTTTCTGACCAATATCACTAATGAATATAGAGCTAAGATTCTCAATAAGATCCTAGCAAACAGGATCCAACAGCACATTAAAAAGATTATCCACCATGACCAGGTGGGATTCATCCCTGGGCTACAAGGATGGTTCAACATTCGCAAATCAACCAATGTGATAGAAGAAATTAATAAGAGAAGAGAGAAGAACCACATGTTCCTCTCAATTGATGCAGAAAAAGCATTTGACAAATCCAGCATCTGTTTCTGATTTAAACGCTTCAAAGTATAGGGATAGAGGGAACATTCCTGACCTTCATCAAATCTATCTAAGAAAGACCCACAGCAAATATCATCCTGAATGGGGGAAAAAAAAAAAAAAACTTGCGTCCTTCCCGTTGAGATCAGGAACAAGACAAGGATGCCCACTCTCACCACTCTTGTTCAACATAATATTAGAAATCCTAGCAACATCAATCAGACAACAAAGGGAAATAAAATGTATCCAAATTGGTAATGAAGAAGTCAAACTCTCTCTCTTTGCAGATGACATGATCCCTTATATGGAAAACCCAAAAGACTCCACTCCCAAACTACAAGAACTCATACAGCAATTCAGCAACGTGGCAGGATACAAAGTCAATGTACAGAAATCAGTGGCTTTCTTATACACTAACAATGAAAATATAGAGAGGGAAATTAGAGAATTGATTCCATTTACTATAGCACCAAAACAATAAGATACCTGGGAATAAACCTAACCAAAGAGGTAAAGGATCTGTACTCAAGGAACTACAGAACACTCATGAAATAAATTGGAGGACTGCCTTCTTCAGTCCAAGTTGCTTAGTCCTAGGAGAACAGATTCTCCCATAGGGGACAAGAAGAAAGCCTTGACCACATGCTCTCTTCTGAACACAGCATTCTGCAGGCCTGCATTCAGCTGAGTTGGTGGAATGTCTCCTTTCACAAGCACACCAGAGCCCACCAAGGTAAACCTCAGCATATTCAGCCTGGACACCAAACACATCAAACGGCAGGCCAGGAGAGACACTACAGATGACTGACCTCAAGGACAGAGTCAGCCAAAACACACAGTGGATAGCATGCATGCCACACATGCACACACAAACACACACACGCACATACAAACAACACACACACTCGAAAAACCTTTAAGTCTAGACCGTGGTCACTCCAGGATCTCTTCTTCCTAAAGAAATTATCCTCAGTTTAGAAAACAGAAAGTGTTTTTCAAATACAGATCGGAGACAGAGACATAGATCCAAACAAAAAATGGAAGAATCAATTGATGCCAAGAAAAAAAGAACAAGAAATGATCACGGCTAGGCAATCAGAGTGAAACTCTATATAGAATACGCCCAGTGGTTTATTGAAAGTAGCAGCCTGAATACTCCCTGTCCATCCAAAAACATAGAAGATATCAGAGAGTCTCGAACCACAGAGATAAACTGATAAAGATAAAAGAACATAAAGAGCTCCTGAAGAGAAGATTGGTTGGAGACTGGATGCAAAGTACGGGAACATGGCATAATTGGAAGATCCAAATAGTGAATGAGAAGAATAAGCCTAGAAAATAAGGAAGCAAATTCTAAGAGAAAAGGCAGAATGATGGAACATGATACTGAGCTTAGGGAATCATCATCTCCAAGGAATTGAAAGAGGTGCTTTTGTAGGAGAGTAAAAGTGAGAAAAAGAAAAGAGGACTGAACATGGATTTGAGAAATCAGGGTCGAAAATGACCCTCATCTGGGAGCAGAAACAGAGGTCCAGAATCAGAGGTACAGAGGACTATCATCTCCTTTCACAGCAACAGAGCACAAAAAGACATAGTGTCATTCCCCCTGGAAAATCTAGGCATGGAAGAATATCTTTTGTCAATAGTCATGGGTGAATTTTTTGTCCATAGCCCAGTCACTGACTTCAAGAGGAAAAGCTATACCAGCTCTCGAAGCAGGCCAGGATAGCTCAAGCAACACCAGCCCAAGCCAAAATCCTTATCCCCTGCATTTTTGAAAAATGACAGAGCAGCTCTCTTGTCTAGAACTAGGAGGTACTCAGATGTCAATGGTTGAGTCCAGGGTTGTGTCCATTAGACCAGACGCGGACTTGAGATCAACTCATGATTCCAGGGTCTTGGTATCAAATCTGGTCTCAGGTTCTCTGCTCAGGAGCAAGTAAGCTTCTCCCTCTCCAGTTCCACCCCCTGATAGGGATCTCTCTGCCTCTCTGTCGAATATGAGCAGGGGCATATTTGTACAGGATAACAAAGACAAAACCAGTGAATAATAATTAACTGGGTCCTGAAGATGTTTTATTGAATTTGGACCTAGGTTCCTATGGAGGGCAGCCAGGTACAGAGAAACTCCCACCATCCTGAAATGCCCGACATTCGCTCAGAGCTCCCTTGTTCATTCTCCTGTTCTTTGTCTTCCTGGATCTCCTCACCAACTCGCAGCATCCGCTGTCTGTCATGCTGTACTAACCCCTTGTTGACATATTATGCATCCTATTGGGGCTCCTAGGAACATGCCCATCAGTGCCTCTTGCGGAATATGGGCACACATGAAACCATTTGGGGGATGGTCATGAGAGGGTGAAGGCAGGCTTGTGCTGCCACATCTCCATGCAGTACCACAGAGGGTAGCTGCTCCACCCTGAGGGAGTGCTCAAGGTTCCTCCACATTTGAATCCTCTTCAATGCGTCCTTTTCTACATACATTTTGTCCTCCTGTAACGGGCACGGAAGTCTTCAGATGGCTTCACTTGGGCTACGGGTCCCTTCCAACACGCTCTCCGTTGTCTCCTGTGGACTCCAAGTACATGAGTCAAATCTGGACCTAAGGTTCTAGGGTGTGGAGATTGCCTTGGATGCATGGTCATTTTGGAAGATTGGAACGCTTTGTTTGCACCATATCTGGAGACGCTCGAGGTCTCATTCCTTGCTGTGGAAGATCCAGACATGTCTTTGGCATGGTTGCAGGTGTTCACTTTGAGCTTTCGTTGAGTGGCCCTGATGGAATGAGGGATGCTTGCCTTTCTCCGGAGTCCAGAGTGCTGGTGCTGAAAATCACGAGCAAACTCTACGATATGGGCCATGGAGAAGGTGACACCGACTCGCTACGCAAACTGCCTTGGTGAGAGACCCAGGTGGCTGCAGTGGTTTGGGACGGCTTCCTGTCCTCTTGCCCCCCCATGACTACTATAGAAAAGTGTACTACAGGCAAGGGTTGTTGAGGAGTGGTTGCTACGAACTCAAAGCTTTGTAACATCACAGATGCTGGCTTCACTGAAGCAGCTGTCCCTCTCCCATGACCTTGGTGTCCTATGGCTTTAGGTAGGAAACCCCGGGAAGGACAGAACAACAGCCCTCTGAGCCTGAACAAGAACTCAGGTTGTCTGGTGCGATAATGTCCCCCTCCCCCTCCTAGAGACTAAGAGGAAAGAAAATGACATTTAGTATACCTTCATTTAGGCCATCACTTCCACGGAGACGTTAAACTCTCCTAGTTCCACTACTATTTCTAGAGATATCAAGAAACGGTGAGGCCTCGTGGGTATGATCAGCTCTCCGTGGGGTTTGTCATCCTGTGGGTGATAGCGTCCTTTCTCAGCGTCTTTTTCCTTTGTTAGGTGATGACTAAGGGACGGAAATTCCCTTTTCGAGTAAAAAAATAAGGACATAGATATATGGTGCTGTCTGTGGCCTCGTCTCCTAGTGTTCTAAAACACGCGGCTAAGGGATTAGGACTCTGTCTACCTGGCTTTCGCTTAAAAACCTTTGCAAAGTCTTCGAGGAGACTGATACTCTGCATCAGAGCTAACACTTAAGGAAGAGGCCTGGACCGCACCTGTTGTCATCATTATTTAACTGTACTTGTTGTGGTAACGGGTATAGACATGTTGACCAAGTCTCTTTAGTCAAAAGGAATGGGACGGCCTATAATCATGACTTGCAAGGCCCATTCGAGCAGTCCTTTGGAGTGAGCCACAATGACCTGGGCAAGGTCTAGTGGATCAGGAAGCTTGGGTTCATTTCAGCACCACAGGATTCCTAAGCAGTTGAAGTGAATGAACCCCTGGAACATGCCTTGACATGAATGTCCAATGCCTGGCTGGTGGGAAATGGAAAAGGCAAGCAGACAAAGGGAAATATCATATGGCTTCCCGCAATATGTTCCTCTGGAGGAATACCTTGACCATTAGTAAAGGAAGTAAAAAATGAAGGGGAAGAAGTCAGCAATGGAGCCCCACCAGGAGTGACTCAGGAATTTAAGAACTAAGCTGAGGGTTACAGAAATGAGAACTGCCTAATGGTGTTCAGGACTTGTGGCATATATTAGGAGGAGCACTACGATGTACATGCAACTAAAGCATCAATGAATAGTCTGTCAAAAACGGATGATGGATGATAGGAAGGCATTCTCAACAGAACAGCAAAAACAACAACATAAATTCAGAGGAAAACAATCTGGCCCTCTCAAAACCAAAGGTATTCACTGGGAGAAAAGGAAAGAATGATATTTTTTATTATCTTTCCTTATTGAAATAACATGGGATTGGTTTCCTAAAATGTCCTTCTCTGAATTGGGTTGTTATCCTTGTGAATTAGAGTCTGCCCGCCTCTTCCATCTCTGGAATCCTTGAGAGGACATGACAATGCCTTCACTAAATACCTAGAAGAGTGGCCCAGGAGAATACCTTGGACCTGGCCTTCTGTGTGTTGGCAGGTGTTAGATTACTGCTCCATACGCTTCAGTCAATACTAGAGAGCTGAGATTTTGTAGGTTTCCTGACCTAATCTTCTGATTTTCTTTGTGTGTGGGTATTTAACCTTTTCTCTCAGTTCTTGGATTGCTAGCATAAATATCTGGATGTGCCTCTTAGGTTATTCTTTTTTCCTTTGAAATGTTGTCATGTGGTTCCATACTGTCAGTTGTGTGCTTCTCTCCCTGTTTTTTTCCAGTAATGTCTTCTGCGGTTTGTTCGTGTTTTCAAATCTGAAGTGTGAGATCTCCTGATTTTTTTCCTATTGGTTTGTTTGTATTTCCTTAATTTGATAATCACATGTATGATTTCTATTTTTCTGTTAACACTGGTGTTCGGTTTTTCTTCATTCGGTTGCTTCAAACTTCCAGTTAGGTGGCTTTCTTTATCGGTGCTTTTAAATTTTCGAAATGCATGCATTTAACACTATGTGGTTTCCCCATAAAATGTTTTGGCATCATCCCATAAGTTTCTTGACATTCCTTTGTCCATGGCTCTTTCTGCTTTTTCTTTCGATTTTCTTTCTTGCATTCATTGCTACTTCGTGAGTGTGTTGTGTTTTCCAACCTTTAGGGTATGGCTATATTTCCAATTTGAAAGTGATATCTTCCCGTTTTCATACCTTCGTGATCATAAGTGCCCAGGATAGGCTTTGATTTCTCTTCCATGAATTACGACTGGATTTGGACTCGAGCTCATGACCCGAATAGACAAAGATAGGTCTGCCGCTGGGAAGAACATATCTTATTGTCCTCAGAGACGCAATCTTACTCATGGATCCCCAAAGTTCCAGTGGTCTCAAGAGCCCTTGTGGACGTCTTTTCTTCCTTAGCTCCTTCCCATTCAGATGATCTGTCCTATGCTTAACGTGGATATCATAGTTCCCAACAGTATTGGATAAAATTCGCCATCTCCCTTCCTGTGTGTTCATAGGCTTCCAACGTTTAGATACACCATTGTTCTTGGTGTATATGTTGGCAATTCTTCCAGGGTTGGTTGTTTTGATGCTCCATCAATACAAAACACCTTCCGCTAATCTTTTGTCTCTTGAAGGCATAAAATCATTCTCACTGATTTAGGCACAAACACTTTGGCCATGTTCTCCTTGGCATGACTATATCATGGGTCTTCCCATTTTTTTTTTCCTGAAAGGTTTACATATCTTTATAGTCTAAGGAAATCTCCTATGGGCAACAGAAGGTCGAGCTTGTTAAAATATTTGTTGTTCTATTATGGATCTTCTCTACCATTTTTTTTTTTTTTTTTTGAATTTCAAACACTGCTACAAACTGTTTCTATTGACGGGAAACTTTAGTCCTAAATACTGAAGGAATTATTGATAGGTAATAGTTCACTTTCTCATTTCAGTTGGCTTATCATTGGATACTATTTGCCTTTCCCCTTAATTATATTTTATTTGGGGTTGCTTCATTGGTACGATTTCTCTCTTCCTCCCCATCTATGGCATGTCTTATCCTTCTGTGTATTCATGTTTGTGGGCATGTGAATATGTTAATGTGTGTGTGGTCTGTGTGTGTTTCACATAACACTTATGATTAAATTATGAAGGATAGGAATTCAATCTCTTATGGGTAGGAATTAAAATTGACATACTTGAAAACTCACTTTCCATCAGTTTCAGGAAAATCTTCTGTGAGGAATGTCATCTCTTGAGGTCTTCTTGGCCCACCCATAATTACTCCAGCCAAGTGTAGTGATCAGGCATGGGTTGATGAGTAGTGTTTGCTATGACTTCAAAGCTTTATGACATCACAGATGCTGGCTTCACTGATACAGCTGTCCCTTTACGATAATAATAGTGTCCTATGGCTTTAGTTAGGAAGCCCCTGAAGGACAGAACAAGAGCCCTCTGAGCCTGGCCAAGAACTCAGCTTGTCTTGTGGGAGTATGTCCCACTTCCCCTTTCTAGACACAGAGAAGAAAGAATTTGACATTCAGTATACCTGCCTTTAGGCCAACATATACCGAAGACAGCAAGGTCACTTATTTCCAATACAATTTCTAGAGATCTCAAGAAACAGTGAGGCCTCGCAAGAATGAGCAGCTCACCATGGGGATTGTCATCCTGTGGGTGTAAGCATTCTTTGCAAGCTATTTGCCTATAGGTCAGTGTTGACTAAGGGACGGAAAGTCCCTTTTCGTGGAAAAAGGTGAGGGCATCGATATATGGTGCTGTCTGTGGCCTCGTCTCCTAGTGTCTGAAACACGAGGCTAAGGGATTAGGCCTCTGTCAACCTGGCTTTCCCTGAAACACATATTCAAAGTCTTCGAGGAGAGTGACATTCTGCATCAGAGCTAACTCTTAAGGAAGAGGACTGGAACGCACCCGTCGTCATCATTAGTTAACTGTACTTGTTGTGGTAACAGGTATAGACATGTTGTCCAAGTGTCTTTAGTCAGAAGGAAAGGTACGCCAATACCGATAGCTTGCAAGGCCCATTCGAGCAGACTTTTGGAGTGAGCCACAATGCCCTGGCAAGAACTAGTGAATCAGGAAGTTTGGGTCCATTTCCGCACCACAGTATAACTCAATCGCCTAAGTGAATGAACCCCTGGACCTTGCAATGACATGAAGGACCCATGCCTGGCTGATGGGAAATGGAAAAGGCAAGCAGAGAAAGGGAAATATCATATGGCTTCCCAATATGTGCATTTCCAATTTGAAAGTAATATCTTCCTGTTTTCATACCTTTGTGATCATAAGAGCACAGGATAGGTTTTGACTTCTCTTCCATGCATTACCACTGGATTTGGATTCGACCTCATGATAGACATGGGATAGACAAGGTTAGGTCTGTCATGGGAAGAACATATCTTATTGTCCTCAGAGACGCAATCTTACTCATTGATCCTCAAAGTTCAAGTTGTCTTGAGAGCACATGTGGACGTCTTTTATTCCTTATATCCTTCCCATCCAGATGTTCTGTCCTGTGCTTATCGTGGATATCATAGTTCCCAACAGTATTGGATTAAAGTCATCATCTCTTTTCCTGTCTGTTCATAGGCTTCCAACGTTTAGATACACCCTTGTCCGTGGTGTATATGTTGGCAATTCTTCCAGGTTTCTGTTATTTTGATGCTCCATCCAGACAAAACACCTTCCGCTAATCTTTTGTCTCTCGAAGGCATAAAATCACTCTCGCTGACTTAGGTACAAACACTTTGGCTCTCTTCTCCTTGGCAAGAGTAAAACCTACGTCTTCCCAATTTCTTCACTTGCAAGCTATGAGTATATTTATAGATGAAGAAAATCTCCTATGGGCAACAGAACGTCGAGCTTTTTTAATATATGTGTTTTCTTGTGGATCCTTTCTACCTTTTTGTTTTGTTTTGTTTTGTTTTGGAATTTCAACCACTCCTACCAACTGTTTGTATTGACGGGAGACTTTAGTCCTGAATACTGAATGAATTATTGATAGGTAATAGTTCACTTTCTTATTTCAGTTGGCTTCTCACTTGGATTCTATTATCCATTCCCCTTTATGGTATATTCTTTGCTGTTGCTTCATTAGTACGATTCCTTGCCTCCTCCCCATCTTTTGCATGTCTTGTGTTTTTGTGTGTGCATGTGAATGTTTTAATGTGTGTTGGTCTGTGTATGTTTTACATAACAGTTATTATTAAAATATTAGAGGTAGGAATTCGGTCTCTTATGGGTAGCAATTCAATTTGATATGCTTTGAAAACTCACATTCCATCCATTTAGAAAAATCTTCTGCAAGGAATGTCATCTCTTGTCCTCTTCAAGAAACACATATTCTCACAAAACTGCCTTCAAACAAACACCAGCATTTGAGTTCCTCATTAGAGTCGTACCGTTTGTCTCAATACTCTTGCTTTTTCATGTGTTTCTTGACTGTCATGAGGGAGTGAAATCCTCTGTTTGTTGTCTTTCTGAGAATGATAGATGTGACGAAGCACAATGCTTTCCGCAACACTGCCATATGAGACAAGTGGAAGAATTCATTCTTGCTTAAGTCTCAGTACGAATTTGTGGTGACATGGAGGATAGTGAAATGGTATTAGTATATAATAACTTTATGCTTGTATTCTGCCATGAAGGCAACAGGAAGATGTCAACAACAAGTGCAATGGGGTGAAATTAACCTGAATCCTACAAGGTAAACTCCACAGCCAAAGAGAACGGAAGTCGCAGAGATGATGGGAGAATTTGGAGACATGGCTCAGGTGAAGGGAGATTTGGTTGGTTCGTGGATCAGAGGGCCATGAGCCCATGCAGAGGACAAAGGCACAGGAGAGCAGGACACACTGGGAACCCACAAGGACCTGTTTACAATTGCCGTTAGCTGTGACATGCAGAGGGTCTGGAGGGTACGAGTTCTTGACAACACAAGTCTTGAGAGCTGGAGTTCTCAGATCAGTAGGCTTGTGAGACATCGACTCGAAAGAAAAGCGTCTTTTTCCTGCATAGAGAAGGCAGAATGATGTAACATGAAATTGAGCTTAGTGAATCTCCACGGAAATGAAAGAGGTGCCTCTTATAGGAGAAATAAGAGTGACAGAAAGAAAAGATCCCTTAACGTAGTTTGGAGAAATTGGGGCTGAAAATGACCCTCATCTGGGAGCAGAGACAGAGGTCCAGAATCAGGGGCACTGAGGACTGCCATCACCTTCCAAAGAAGCAGAGCACCAAAAGACATAGTTCCATTCCCCTTGGAAAATCTAGGCATGGAGGTATTCTCTTTAGGCAAATAGGCATCGGAGAATAGTTTGTTCATAGCCCAGTCACTGACTTCAAGAAGAAAAGCTATACCAGCTCTCGAAGCAGGCCGGATAGCTCAAGCAACACAAGCCCAAGCCAAAATCTTTATCCCCTGCATTTCTGAACAATGACGGAGCAGCAGTTCTTGTCTAGAACCAGGAGGTTTTCAGAGGTCAATGGTTGGGTTCCTGGTTGTGTCCATCAGTTCAGAGGCGGCCTTCATATTAACTCAGGATTCCTGGGTCTACGCATTGAATCTGGTCTCAAGTAAGCTTCTCCCTCTCCAGCTCCACCCCCTGACTGGGATTTCTATGCCTTTCTGTCCAATACGAGCATGCGCATTGTTGGACAATATAACAAAACAAAACCAGTGCACAATAATTGATTGAGGCCTGAGGATGTTTTATTGAATTTTCACCTAGCTTCCTATGGAGGGCAGCCAGGTACAGAGAGCCTCCCACCATCCTAAAATTCCCGACTGTCGCTCAGAGCTCCTTGTTAATTCTCCTATTCTTTGTAATTCTTGATCTCCTCACCAACCTGCGGCATCTGATGTCTGTCGTGCTGTATTGACCCCGTGTTGACACATTGTGCATCCTCTCGGGGCTCCATTGGAACATGCCCATCTTCCACAAGAGGCACTGTTTGCTTATCACATGAAGCCAATGGGTGATGGTCATGAGAGGTGAAGGCAGGCTGGTGCTGCCACATCCCAATGCAGTTCCACAAAGGTAGCTGCTCCACCCTGAGGGGGTACTCCAGGATCTTCCACATTCGAATCCTCTTCAATGCGTCCTTTTGGACATACAAATTGTCTTCCTGAAACAGGCACGGAAGTCTTTCAGATGGCTTCACTTGGGCTATGGGTCTCTTCCAACATGCTCTCCGTTGGCTCCTGTGGACTCCAAGAACATGAGTCCATTCTGGACCTAAGGTTCTAGGGTGTAGAGTCTGCCTTGGATGCATGGTTTTGGAAGATGGGGATGCCTTTTTGGCACCATTTCTGGAGAAGCTCGAGGTACTCGTGTCCTCGCTGTGGAAGAATCTAGACATGCCTTTGGCACGGTTCCATGGGTTCACTTTGAGATTTCCTTGGGTGGCCCTTTTCCTTTTCAGGAGCTCCGAATTTGGGTGTAAAGGCCTCACCCTTGCACAGGGCTCGTATTTCCTCCCCTGAGGTTTTGCTGGCGGTATGATTGTTTCTTTGGCCTGTCATGGCTAAGATGGAATGAAGGATGCTTGCCGTTCTCTGGAGTCCAGAGGGTGGTGCTGACAGTCACGACCACACACTACAAATTGTGCCATGGAGAATGTGACACCGACTCACTTCGCAAACTACCATGGTGAGGGACCCAGGCGGGTCCAGCGGTTAGGGACGGCTTGAGGACCTCTTAGCGCACCCATGAATACTCCAGCCTAGTGTCGTGATCAGGCGTGGGTTGATGAGGAGTGGTTGCTATGACCTCAAAGCTTTGTGACATCACAGATCCTGGCTTCACTGAAGCAGCTGTCCCTCTCCCATAAATTGGTGTCCTATGGCTTTAGAAATGAAGCCCCGGGAAGGACAGAACAGGAGCCCTCTGAGCCTGAACAAGAACTCAGGTTGTCTTGTGGGATAATGTCCCACTTCCCCTTTCTAGAGACAAAGTAGAAATAAAATGACATTCAGTATACCTTCCTTTAGGGCAACATATCCCCTGAGACAGCAAGATGTCCTATTTCCCTACAATTTCTAGAGATTTCAAGAAACGGTGAGGCCTCATGGGTATGAGAGCTCCACCTGGGGTTTGTCATCCTGTGGGAGAGAGCATACTTTGTCAGCGTCATTAGCCTATGGGTCAGTGATGACTTAAGGGCGGAAAGTCCCTTTTCGTGGAAAAAGGTGAGGGCATCGATATATGGTGCCATCTGTGGCCTCGTCTCCTAGTGTTCTAAAACACGGGGCCTAGGGATTTGTCTTCGTCTACCCGGCTTTAACTTAACAAACTTTGCAAAGTCTTCGAGGAGAGTGACCTTCTGCATCAGAGCTAATTCTTAAGGAAGAGGCCTTGACTGCAACCGTCGTCATCATTAGTTAACTGTACTTGTTGTGGTAACGAGTATAGACATGTTGAACAAGTCTCTTTAGTCAGGAGGAAAGGGATGGCCTATACTGATGGCTTGCAAAGCCCATTCGAGCAGACATTTAGAGTGAGCCACAATGCCCTTGCAAGGACTAGTGTATCAGGAAGTTTGGGTCCATTTTGGCACCAGAGTATTCCTCAGCCATCGAAGTGAATGAAACCCTGGACCTTACCTTGACATGAATGTCCCTTGCCTGGGTGAGGGGTAATGGAAAAGGCAAGCAGACAAAGGGAAATATCATATGTCTTCCCTCAATGTGCCTCGAGAGGAATACCTTGGCCCTTAGTAAAGTAATGGAAAACTGAAGGGCAAGAAGTCAGAGAAGGAGACCCACCAGGAGTGACTCAGGACTCTGAGAACCAAGCTGAGGGTTACAGAAAAGAGAACTGCTTAATGGGTGGTCAGGAGTTGTGGCATATATTAGGAGGAGCACTAGGACGTACAAACAACTAAAGCATCCGTGAATACTCTGTCAATAACGGATGATGGATGATAGGCAGGCTTTCTCAACAGAACAGCAACAACAACAACAAAAATTCAGAGGAAAACATTCCTGCCCTCTGAATACCAAAGGAAGTCACAAGAAGAAAAGGAAAGCATTATATTTTTTATTATCTTTCCTTATTGAAATGACATGGGATTGGATTCCTAAAATGTCCTTCTTTGAATGGGGTCTTTATGCTTGTGAATTAGAGTTTACCCGCTTTTTCCATCTCTGGATTTGATGAGTGGAAATCACAATGCCTTCACTAAATACCTAGAATGGCCCAGTAAAATGACTTGACCTGGCCTTCTGTGTGTTGGCAGGTTGGATTACTGCTTCAAACGCTTCAGTCACTAGTAGAGAGCTGAGATTTTGAAGGTTTCCTGACCTAATATTTAATGTTTCTATATGTCTCGGAATTTATCCCAGTCACTAGTAGAGAGCTGAGATTTTGAAGGTTTCCTGACCTAATATTTAATGTTTCTATGTGTCTCGGAATTTATCCTTTTCACTCAGTTCTTGGATTTGCTAGCATAAATGCGTGGATGTGCCTCTTAGGTTATTCTTTTTTATTTCTACCACTTGTCATTTGGTTTCATACTGTCAGCTGTGTGCTTGTCTCCCTGTGTTTCCCAGTAATGGCTTAGATGTTTTGTTCTTGTTTTCAAACCAAAGTGTGGGATCTCCTGATTTTTTTTCCTATTTGTTTGTTTATATTTCCTTAATTTTGATAATCACATGTATGATTTCAATTTTTCTGTTACCTTTGGAGTTTGGTTTTTCTTCATTCTGTTCCTTCAGTCGTCCTTTTAGGTGGCTTTCTTTTTCGGTGTTTTTAAATTTTGGAAATGCATGCATTTAACACTACATGGTTTCCCCATAAAATGTTTTGGCATCATCCTCTAAGTTTCTTAGAATTCCTTTGATCATTGCACTTTCTTCTTTTCCTTTGGATTTTCTTTCTTGAATTCATTGCTAGTTTGTGAGTGTGTTTTGTTTTACAACTTTTAGCGTCTGGCTGTATTTCCAATTAGAAAGTGATATCTTCCTGTTTTCATACCTTCGTGATCATAAGTACACAGGATATGCTTTGACTTCTCTTCCAGGAATTATGACTGGATTTGGACTCGAGCTCATGACCTGCGATAGGAAAAGTTATGTCTGCCGCTGGGAGGAACATATCTTATTTTCCTCAGAGACGAAATCTAACTCATGGTTCCCCAAAGTTCCGGTGGTCACAAGAGCTCATGTGGACGTCTGTTATTCCATAGCACCTTCCCATCCAGATGATCTGTCCTATGCTTAACATGGATATCATAGTTGCCAACAGTATTGGATAAAAGTCGCCATCTCCCTTCTTTTGTGTTCATGGGCTTCCAACGTTTAGATACACCCTTGTTCGTGGTGTATATGTTGGCAATTCTCCAAGGTTTCTGTTGTTTTGATGCTCCATCAAGACAAAACACCTTCCGCTTATCTTTTGTCTCTCGAAGGCATAAAATCACTCTCGCTAACTTAGGCACAAACACTTTGGCTCTCTTCTCCTTGGAAATAGCATAACCTACGTCTTCCCGATTTCTTCACATGCAAGCTATGAGTATCATTATAGTCGACGGAAATCTCCTATGGGCATCAGAAGGACGAGCTTGTGTAATATTTGTTGTTTTCTTATGGATCTTTCCTAACT
This sequence comes from Mustela nivalis, assembly GCF_964662115.1. Taxonomy (NCBI): domain Eukaryota; kingdom Metazoa; phylum Chordata; class Mammalia; order Carnivora; family Mustelidae; genus Mustela; species Mustela nivalis. The sequence goes on from NW_028135831.1 coordinate 221,822, forward strand.
CCTTTTTTTTTTTTTTTTTTTTTTTTTGGAATTTCAACCACTCTTACAAACTGTTTGTATTGACGGGAGACTTTAGCCCTGAGTACTGAATGTATTAATGATAAGTAATAGTTCACTTTCTCATTTTGGTTGGCTTCTCACTTGGATTCTATTTGCCTTCATCCTTATGGTATTTTTGGGGGTTGCTTCATGGGTACAATTCCTTGCTTCTTCCCAATCCTTTGCATGTCTTATCTTTGTTTGTGTTCATGTGTGTGTTCATGTGCATGTGTTAATGTGTGTGTGGTCTGTGTGTGTTTCACATCACAATTATTATTAAAATACGAGAGAATGGAATTCGGTCTCTTGTGGGTAGCAATTCAATTTGACATGCCTTGAAAACTCACATTCCATCGGTTTCAGAAAATCTCCTGCAAGGAATGTCATCTCTTGTCCTCTTCAAGAAACTCATGTTCTCACAAAACGGCCTTCCAACAAACACCACCATTTGAATTCCTCATTAGAGTCATACTGTTTGTCCCAATACTCTTGCTTTTTCATATGTTTCTTGATTGTCATGAGTTAGTGAAATCATCTGTTTGTTGTCTTTCTGAGAATGATAGATGTGACAAAGCCCAATGGTCTCCGCATACTGCCATAAGAGACAAGTGGAAGAATTCATTCTTGCTTATGTCTCATTACTAATTGCGGTGACATGGAGGAGTGTGAGATGGTAGAAGTGTCTAATAACCTCATGCTTGTTTTCAGGCATGAAGGCAACAGGAAGATGACCACAACAACTGTAGTGGGGAGAAAATTAACCTAATGCCTACAACGTAAACTCCAGAGCGAAAGAGAACGGAAGGTGCAGAGATGCTGGGAGAAGGTTGGAGACATGCCTCAGGGGAGAATTGGTTGGTTCGTGTATCAGAGGGTCGGGTTCCATGCAGAGGACCAAGGCACAGGAGAGAGAAGCACACAAGGAACCCACAAGGAACCTGTTTTCCAGTGTCGTTGACTGTGACATACCGAGTGTGTGAAGGGCACGAGTACTTAAAAACACAAGTGTTGAGGCCTGAAATTTTCATATCAGCAGGCTTGGCAGACGTCGACCTGAAAGAACACCATCTTTTTCCTGCATAGGACACCAACAAGCAACCAGATGCAGACAGCCTGGAGACAATGATCAGAGACAATACTAAGAGACACAGTGGGAAGATGGTGAGTCTTGGGAGTGCATCCGTGAATAGACTGCATCAGTGTTATTCGAGATGTCTTAATGTGGACATAATAATTTTTGGGATCTCACAACAGCAGCATCAAGAGAGACCTACGGGCCAAAACCGGTAGTTGAGGACTTAGGCTGCCAAGACAGTCAACACGAAATCCCAATTGTGGAACACCTGGAGGACTGCCAACCTTAGTCCAAGATGCTTAGTCCAAGGAGAACAGATTGTCCCATAGGGGATGAGAAGAAAGCTTTGACCATATGTTCTCTTCTGAACACAGCATTCTGCAGGCCTGCGTTCTGCTGAGTTGGTGGAATATCCCCTTTCACAGGCACACCAGAGCCCACCAAGGTAAACCTCAGCATAGTAAGGATGGACCCTAAAAACACAAAAGGGCAGGAAAGGAGAGGCACTGCAAATGACTGGCCTCAGGACAGGTCATCCACTACACAAACAGCAGATGGCAAGCATGCCACAACACACACACACACACACACACACACACACACACACACACACACACGCATGTTGCACTCAACAAACATTAAGGGCCAGCCCTGGGTCACTCCCGGATCTCTTCTTCCTAAAGAAATTACCCTCAGGTTAGAAAAAAGAATGATTTTAACGAATACAGAGAGGTGACAGAGACATAGATCCAATGCAAAGATGAAAGAATCAATTGATGCCCTGGTAAAGGAAGAAGGAATGATTACGGCTAGGAAAACAGAGTGAAACCTCTACATAGAACACGCCAGATGAATGTCCCATGCCCTGCTGTTGGGAAATGGAAAAGACAAGCTGTCAAAGGGAAATATCATATGGCTTCCCACAACATGTGCCTCGGGAGGAATACCTTGGCCCTAGTAAGGAAGGGAATACTGAAGGGCAAGTAGTCAGAGATGGAGCCCCACAGGAGTGACTCAGGATTCTGAGAATCCAGCTGAGGTTTACTGAAAAGAGAACTGCTTAATGGGTGGTCAGGAGTTGTGGCATATATTAGGAGGAGCACTAGGATTTACATGAAACTAATGCATCCGTGAATTCTCTGTCAAAAACGGATGATAGGATGATAGGCAGGCTTTCTCAACAGAACAGCAACAACAACAACAACATCAATTCAGAGTAAAATAATGTGGCCCTCTCAAAACCAAAGGAAGTCACAGGGAGAAAAGGAGCCATTATATTGTTTATTATCGTTCCTTATTGAAATGACATGGGATTGGTTTCCTAAAATGTACTTCTTTGAATTGGGTCTTTATCCTTGTGAATTAGAGTTTACCCCCCTCTTCCATCTCTAGATTTGATGAGAGGACATGACAATGCCTTCACTAAATACCTAGAAGAGTGGCCAAGGAACCTGATTGGACCTCACCTTCTTGTGTTGGCAGTGGTTGGATTACTGCTTCAAATCCTTCTGTCACTACTAGAGAGCTGAGATTTTGCAGGTTTCCTGACTTAATTTTGGATGGCTTTTGGAGATGAATGCAAACTCACCCTGATCTCTCTCTCAGAGATAATCCTCAGTCTTCTCACCTGTGGGTGCTGCAGAGCCTATATAAATTTGCCCTTTCCTGCTGTCAGAGCAAATTTTGAGTCGGAGTCCCAGGGAGAACAGAATCTTCTGCTTGTACCCAAACCATTGCAGCAGTGTCTGTCTAGGCATCTCCTGACCATCAGAGAGGTTCCAATTGCCATCCCACACTGAGATTTTCATGCTGGCCCTGGCTGGGAGAGCCTGGTCTTTCTCTGTCTAAGAGTTCTGGGCTTGCAAGCACTCTCTCAGGGGAGGGTGTGGGTCACGCATGTCTCAGGCTCTGATAGAAGGGTGCGTGTCCGAGAGTATGAGCCTGGGCCTTCACGCACCTCTCTCAGGAGAGTGTGTGGGGTGCACGTGTGTCTCATGTTCTGATAGTATGGCACGGGTCTAAGCAATGGACTGGGCCTTTGCACACCTTTCTCAGGGGATGGTAAGGGGTGCAGGTGTCTCAGGCTTTGTTAGCAAGTCTCATTGCTCTGCTGCTTGGTGAGGCTCCAAGACCCTAACAGGAGCTGAAAACCACATGATCATGGGTGTGCTGTTGGCTCAGGGAACAAAACATCGTTTTTCCAACATACTCTCATTGGCTCAGAACCAGGGAATCTGTACTGGGTGTGGGGACTTAAGCCCCTGTCCTTAGCTGCCATGATTCACACAATTTACCTTCAATATCCTTTGCACTTTTTGAATGCTTTCAACCAGAGTCCAAGTTAATGCTGGTCCCCAGACTCAGAACACTCTTGTATTGGGGTATTACTTTCCAATTGGTGGCCTTGGGTGGGTCCCTTGAACTTTTGTTTATTTCAAAAACAGTCCAACGTTCTCACTCCACTTTACCTGCCCACTGATGACTTCTGCGCTGGCAGAGATCCAGCCATATATAATTCTGATCTCAGGCTGTTTTCATGGGTAATCAGAATTCTTTGGTAGGAAATCACTTCACTTTGGATTACAGGTTGAAATGGCACCTCCTCTTACTTGCCCATCATCTTGTATCCTCTCACATGACACTTATAATAAAATTTCAAGAGATAGGAATTTGGCATTTTATGGATAGATTATCAAATTCATGTGCATTGAAAACTCACATTCCATCACTTTCAGCCACAATTCCTGCAAAGAATGTCCCATTTTGTCCTGTTTTATAAACACGTATTCCCACTAACATGCCTACAAAGAAAGACAAAAGTTTAAGAGTAGTATTGCTTGTCCATTTCCCCCTGCTTTTTCACATGTTTTTTTACTACCATAATGGGGTGAAATCATACGTTATTTGTCTTTCTGAGACTCAGAGATGTGACATAGTCCAATGCTCTCCACAACATTGCCACATGAGGCAATTGGCAAGAATTTATTCTTCCTTATGGCTGGGTAAGAGTCTGTGATGCCTTTGGAAGATAATAAGATGTTAGTAGTCTCTGGGAACTCCAGGCTTGTCATCAGCCATGAACACAACTGGAAGATGACTACATCAACTGTGACTTGGTGGAAATTGACCTGAAGCCTACAGACCAAACTCTACAGCAAAAGAGAAAAGAAGTCAAAGAGACTATGGGAGAAAATTGGAGACATGGCTTAGGGAGAAGTAGGCAGTGGTGCTTCAGACGGCAGTAAGCCAATGCAAAAGCAAAGGCACAGGAGAGATGAGAACACTGGGAACCCACAGGTAGCATGTTTCCCAATGCCACTTTCTCTAACCAGCAGCTTATCTGAATGGTACAAGTCCTTGCCAACAAAGGGTGTTGAGTCTGGAGTTTTCAGATTATCAGTCTTGGCAGATATCGATTTGAGAGAAAACTGTCTTTCCCCTTAGAGGACACCAACAAACAACCAGGTGCAAACAGCCTGGAAATCATGATCAGAGACAGTTCCAGCAGAGACAGAAGGAAGATGGTGGTTTCTGGCAGTGTATCTGTGAGAGGCACGGCTCGTGGAGATGATTTGATGGGGCAAAAGTAATTTGGGGCTCTAGCACAAACAGCATAAAGACCGAACTACTGGCAAAGACAGGACGGTGAGGACATTAGCTGCCTCACGTACAAAAACGAAGTCCAAACCATGGAACACTGTGGAGACTGTCTTCCTCAGTCCAAGTTGCTTAGCCAAAGGAGAACAGACTCTCCAGTAAGGGACTAGAAGAAAGCCCTTCTACCATGCTCTCTTTAAAACACAGCATTCTGCAGGTGTTTGTCTGTTGAGTTGGTTGAACGTATCCTTTCTTAGGCAAACCAGTGCACACCAAACTAAACCACACCATATTCAGCACAGAAACACTAAAATGGCATGCAAGGAGAGACCCTGCAGATGACTGTCTTAATGTCAGGGGACAGCCACAACACAACAACAGAGGGTATGCACCCGAGACTTCCTCAATGGCCAGACCTTGGCCACCCCATGATCTCTTCATCCTAAAGGCATTACCCTAAGGGTAGAAAACAGAATGGGCTTTGTGAATAGAGAGAAGAAGACAGAGACCTGGATCCAATGCAAAGATGGAAGACTCAATTGATGCTGAGGAAAAGAATTAGAAATGATCGTAGCCAGGCAATCAAAGTTAAACTTTTAAATGTAACAAGCCCGATGAGGGATTGAAAGCAATATCCAGAATACTCACTGTACATAGAAAAAGACAGAAGACTGCAGGGAGTCTCCTACCACAGAGATAAAAGTGATAAAAAAAATAAAATCTAGGGTCTCTGATAATAAGATTGGTAGCAGACTGGTTGCAAGGCCAAGAAGCTGGCAGAAGCAGAGGATACAATTAGTGACGTGGTAGAAAAATACTGGAAAATAATGAAAGGTAAGTGAAAGAGAGAAGGAAAAATGATGGAACATGACAATAAGCTTATGGAAATCATCAACTCCAAGGGAAAAAAAAAAAAAGAGGTGCCTATTCTTGCACACCTAGGAGTGAAAGAATAAAGAAGGCCAAATATTTCTTTGAGGTATCAGAGCTGAAAATGTCCCTGATCTTGATTAGAAACAGAGCTCCATATTAAGAGGCACAGAGTACTCCCATCACCATCAACAGATTCAGAGCAATACAATACAGTGTCATCCCCCATGAAAAAGATAGTAAGGGAGTTATTGTCGTAATGCAAAAATGTGAGCGAGAGTAGTTTGTCCATAGCCAAGTCACTGACTTCAAGGCGACCAGTTATACCAGCTCTCAAAGCAGGTCGGATAGAACAATCAACACCAGCCCAAGCCAAAATGCGTATCCCCTGCATTTCTGAACAATGACAGAGCAGTGATTCTGTATAGAACTCTGAGGTATTAAGAAGACAAAGATTGGGTCCTGGGGTGTGTCCATCAGTTCAGAAACGGCCTTCAGCTCAGCTCATGATACCAGGGTCATGGCCTTGTCTCTGGTCTCGAGTTCCCTGTTCAAGGGCAACTCTGATTCCCCACCATATCTCCAACCCGGAAGTGTGATCTTTCTGTTTCTCTCTCAAGTACGTTCATGTATATTGTTGAACATAAATAATTTTTAAAATGTTTACAATGATTTACTAGTGTCAGAGTATTGTTTATTTATATATTTTTTTGTTTCTAGTATTTTATTTATTTTATTTTTTTATATAATTTTTATTTTTTATAAACATATATTTTTATCCCCAGGGGTACAGGTCTGTGAATCACCAGGTTTACACACTTCACAGCACTCACCAAAGCACATACCCTCCCCAATGTCCATAATCCCACACCCTTCTCCAAAACCCCCTCCCCCCAGCAACCCTCAGTTTGTTTTGTGAGATTAAGAGTCACTTATGGTTTGTCTCCCTCCCAATCCCATCTTGTTGCATTTATTCTTCTCATACCCACTTAAGCTCCATGTTGCATCACCACTTCCTCATACCAGGGAGATCATATGATAGTTGTCTTTCTTTGCTTGACCTATTTCGCTAAGCATGATACGCTCTAGTTCCATCCATGTTGTCGCAAATGGCAAGATTTCATTTCTTTTGATGGCTGCATAGTATTCCATTCTGTATATATACCACATCTTCTTGATCCATTCATCTGTTGATGGACATCTAGGTTCTTTCCAAAGTTTGGCTATTGTGGACATTGCTGCTATAAACATTCGGGTGCACGTGCCCCTTTGGATCACTACGCTTGTATCTTTAGGGTAAATACCCAATAGTGCAATTGCTGGGTCATAGGGCAGTTCTATTTTCAACATTCTGAGGAACCTCCATGCTGTTTTCCAGAGTGGCTGCACCAGCTTGCATTCCCACCAACAGTGTAGGAGGGTTCCCCTTTCTCCACATCCTCGCCAGCATCTGTCATTTCCTGACTTGTTGATTTTAGCCATTCTGACTGGTGTGAGGTGATATCTCATTGTGGTTTTGATTTGTATTTCCCTGATGCCGAGTGATATGGAGCACTTTTTCATGTGTCTGTTGGCCATCTGGATGTCTTCTTTGCAGAAATGTCTGTTCATGTTCTCTGCCCATTTCTTGATTGGATTATTTGTTCTTTGGGTGTTGAGTTTGCTAAGTTCTTTATAAATTCTGGACACTAGTCCTTTATCTGATATGCCGTTTGCAAATATCTTCTCTCATTCTGTCAGTTGTCTTTTGATTTTGTTAACTGTTTCCTTTGCTGTGCAAAAGGTTTAGATCTTGATGAAATCCCAATAGTTCATTTTTACCCTTGCTTCCCTTGCCTTTGGCATTTTTCCTAGGAAGATGTTGCTGAGGCTGAGGTCAAAGAGGTTGCTGCCTGTGGTCTCCTCAAGGATTTTGATGGATTCCTTTCTCACATTGAGGTCCTTCATCCATTTTGAGTCTATTTTTGTGTGTGGTGTAAGGAAATGGTCCAATTTCATTTTTCTGCATGTGGCTGTCCAATTTTCCCAGCACCATTTATTGAAGAGGCTGTCTTTTTTCCATTGGACATTCTTTCTTGCTTTGTCGAAGATTAGTTGACCATAGAGTTGAGGGTCTATTTCTAGGCACTCTATTCTGTTCCATTGATCTATGTGTCTGTTTTTGTGCCAGGACCATGCTGTCTTGATGATGACAGCTTTGTAATAGAGCTTGAAGTCCGGAATTGTGATGCCACCAACGTTGGCTTTCTTTTTCAATATCCCTTTGGCTATTCGAGGTCTTTTCTGGTTCCATATAAATTTTAGAATTATTTGTTCTATTTCTTTGAAAAAGATGGATAGTACTTTGATAGGAATTGCATTAAATGTGTAGATCGCTTTAGGTAGCATAGGCATTTTCACTATATATATTCTGCCAATCCAGGAGCATGGAACATTTTTCCATTTCTTTGTGTCTTCCTCAATTTCTTTCATGAGTACTTTATAGTTTTCTGAGTATAGATACTGTGTCTCTTTGTTTAGGTTTATTCCTAGGTATCTTATTGTTTTGGGTGCAATTGTAAATGGGGTTTACTCCTTAATTTACGTTTCTTCTGTCTTGTTGTTGGTTTGGACTTATGTCCCTATGGAATGCAGGCAGGTAGAGAGCACCTCCCAACCATCATAAAGTGCCAGGCCTTCACTCTGTGCTCCCTTGTCCATTCTCCTGTTCTTTGTCTTCCTTTACCTCTTCACCAACATGTATCACCCACTGTCTGTCCCAGTATAGTGGCCCTTTGTTGTGACATTGTTCATCCTTTCCTGGTTCCATTAGAACATGCCCATCTTCTGCAAGAAGCACCGTTTGGTTATTACCTGAACCCATTTGGGGGATGGTAATGAGAAGGTTAAGGCAGGCTTGTGCTGCCATATCTCAATTCAGTTCTGCAGAGGGTAGCTACACCACCCTGTGGGCATGCTCAAGGTTCTGCAACATTCGAGTCCTCTTCCATTTGTCTTTTGTAGATACACGTTTTTATCTTGAAACGAGCAAGAGTGTCATTCAGATGGCTTCCCTTAAGCTATAGGTCTCCTCCAACATGCTTCATGCTTGCTCCTGTAGACTCCAAGTAAATGAGTCCATCCTGGGACTCAAGTTCTAGGGTGTAGAGTCTGACTTTGGTGCTTGGTCAGTTTTGAAGATTGGGAGGCCCTATGTCATGATTTATTGAGATGCCAGAGGAACCCATATCCTTGCTGTTGTAGACTCCAGACATAACTTTGGCAGGGTTGCAGGTGTTCCCTATGAGATTTCCTTGGGTGGAACTTTTCCTGGTCAGAAGCGCCCTGATTGGGATGGAGGACCATAACATATGCAGGACATGGATTTCATCCCCTCTCTCTTTTTTGAGACCTGATTATTTCTTGGCCTTTATTGGGTAAGATGGATTGGGGGATACTTGTCTTTCTCAGGAGTCCAGATGGCTTTTGTAACTGTCACGACAATAGACTACAAAATTGGCCATGGAGAATGCTACACTGACTCGCTTCTCAAACTGACTTGGTGAGAGACCCAGGCGGCTACAGTATTTGGGGGAGCTGTGGATCCTCTTGGACCATTCATGACTACAACATCCAAGTGTAGATCAGGCGTGGTTTGGGGAGGAGGGGTTGCTATGACCTCAAAGCCTTGTGACATCAGAGAAGATGTCTTAACTGAAGCAGCAGTTCCTCTCTCATAACCTTTGAGTCCTATGGCTTTAGGTAGGAAGCCAGAGAAGGGCTAAAAAGAGCCCTGAGCCTGATTAAGAACTCAGATTTTCTATGTGTTAATTTCCACTTTCCCTTTCTATAAAAATAGAAAAGAAAATGATGTACAGCATAACTTTTTTTTTTTTTTACGCCAACATTTCTCCAGAGATGGCAAGGTTTTACTATTTCCACTGCAATGTCTAGAGATCTCAATAAACAGTGAGGCCCTGGGTATCATCAGCTCTCTGTGATGTTTGTCATCCTGTGGGTAACAGAGTCCTTGTTCAGCATCTTTACCTATGGATCAGTAATGACTAAGGGACGGGAAGTCCTTTTTCAAGGATAAATGTTAGAATATGTATGTATTATGCTGTCTGTGTCCTCATCTCCTCGTGTTAAGAAACACTATTCATAAGGGATTAGGGCTCTATCTACCAGGCTTTACCTTGGACAGCTTTTCAAATGCTTCAAGAAGATTGACATTCTGCATGATAACTAACCCTTAAGGAAGAACCCATGAGAGCACTCCTTGTCATCTTAGTTAACTCTACCTGCTGTGGTAATGGGTATAGCCATGTTGACTACTTCTCTTTAATCAGAGGAAAATGAACGGCTTATAAGGATGGCCTGCAAGACCCAATAGATCAGAACTGTGGATTGAGTTGCATTGCCCTCACAAGGACTATTGGATAAAGAAGGATTTGTCCACATTGGCAACAGAGTATTCCTCTGCCATCAGAGAGGATGAACCCCTGGTACTTGCATTGACATGCATGTCACAGGATGCCAAATGAAAAAGGCAAGCAGACAAAGGGAAATATAATATGGCTTCTCTCATATGTGCCCCAGGATGAATACCATGTGCCTTAGTAGAAAGAAGGGGAGATGGAAGGGGAAGAAGTCACAGAAGGAGACAAACCAGAAGTGACTCAGTACTCTGAGGTTACAGAAAAGAAAGACATGCAGGAAATGAGGGAACTGGCTAATGGGTGTTGAGGAGTTGTGGAACATCTTAGAGTTTTAGGATGAACTCTAGGTCATATATGGAACTAAAGCATCCGTGAATACTTGTCAAAATCGAATGATGGATGATAGGCCTATTTCCTCAACAGAACAAAAAATTAAAATAAAAACAAACTGGCCCTTTCAAAAGCAGTTAAAGATAGACAGAGAAAACAAAAAATTATATTTGTATTATCTTTACTTATGAAAATGGCATGGAATTTGTTTCCTATAATGTCCTTATCTGAATTGGGTGTTCATACTTGTAAATTACAGTCTACCCGCCTCCTCCATTTGTGGATTTGATGAGAAGAAACGACATTGCCTTCATCAAATGTCTAGAAATGTTGACCAGAAAAATGATTTGGATCTGACCTTCTGTGTGTTGGGAGGTGTTGGATTACTGCTTCAAACGCTTTAGTCACTACTAGAGAACTAAGGTTTTGTAGGGTTCCTGACTTAATATGTGTTCCTGATTTGATATGTGTCTTGGAATTTAGCCTTTTTCTCAGTGTTGGAATTTTATCCTTTTTCTCAGTGTTGGATTTGCTGGAATAATTGTGTAGATGTGTCATTTAGGTTATGTTTTTTTCCTTTCTATCAGTTTTCATATGATCTCATAATTTCATCTGTATGCTATTCTCTCTGTTTAATCCAGGTAATGGCTATTCCTGTTTGTTAAAGTTTTCAAAACTGATAATTGAGTTCTCCAGATTTTTTTCTATTGTTTTGTTTGTATTTCTTTTATTCCAATGATCATATATATTATCTCTCTTTTTCTGTTCACTTTGGATTCCATTTCTTCTTTTTCTAGTTCCTTATGTCATTGGTTAGGTTGCTTTTATTCGGTGCTGTGAATTTTTTGAAATAAACGCATTTAGCCCTATATTCTTTCCCCAAAGAATGTTTTGGCATCATCTCATAAGTTTCTTTTCTTTCATTTGTTGAAAGTACCTTATGACTTTCCTTTTGATTGTCCTTCTTTGAGGCATTGATAGTTTGGGAGTGTTTGTGTTTTCCACCTATTAGTGTGTGGCTGTGTTTCCCATTCATAAGTGATTTCTTTCCTTTTTCATATCTTTGTGGTCATAAGTATACAAGAAAGGATATGAATTCTCTTCTATTAATTATTACTGGGTTTTTACTTCAGCACAGGATCTGATAGACAATGTGAGGTCTGCCCTTGGGAAGACTTCTCTTATGGTTCTCCGAGACACAATCTTATGCATGTTTCTCCTATGCTCAGGTGGTCTAGAGAGCCCATGATGACGTCTGTTATTCCTTCCCACCTATCCCTCTGCATGATTTGTCCTGTGTTACAAGTGGATATCATCATCCTCAAAATTTTGGATTGTGGTCCCCAACTCCCTTCTGTTCTGTTAATATGCTTCCAACATTTAAATACAACCAAGTTGGTGGTGTATCTGTTGGCAATTCTTCCAAGTTTCTGAAGTTATGATGCTCAATCAAGACAAAACACCTTCTGGTAATATTATGTCTCTTGAAGGCATAAAATTTCTCTATCTGCCATAGGCACCAATGGATTGGTTCTCTTATCTTTTCAATTGCAATACCTATGTTTTCCCAAATCCATAACTTTCAAGCTATTGTATCTTTATAGTCGAAGGATCTCCTATGGCTAACATAAGGTCGAGCTGGTTTTGTTTTGTTAGTTTGTCTGTTTGTTTGTTTTCTTGTTGGTCTTTTTTGCCTTTTTTTTTTTTTTAATTTTCATCTTTCCAACAACGTGTTTATAGGAATAGGAGTATTTAGTCCTGAATACTTCAACTAATTATTGATGGGTACAGACTTTACTTTCTCATTTTCGTTGTTTTTTTGACTTGGATTCTCAGTGCCTTTCCCATTTATGGTATTTTCCTTTGGGTTTGCTTCCTTCCGTGCAATTCCTCCCATCTTCCCCATCTTTTGTGTGTCTTATTTGTGTGTGTATGTGTGTGTGTGTGTGTGTGTGTGTGTGTATGTTGTCTGTGTGTTTCACATAACAATTATAATGAAATATCAAGTAGTTATATTTCTTTCCTTTATGGATAGCAATTCAATTTGATATGCCTTGAAAACTCACATTCCATTACTTTCAGGCACATTTCCTGCAAGGAATGTCCCATTAAGTCCTCTCTTATAAACTCATATTCTCACTAACTTGCCTTCAAAAAAACACCAAATTTTAAGAGCCTGGTTAGAGGAGTATTGTTTGTCCCCTTTTCCCTTGCATATTCACATGCTTTTTGACTAGCATGAGAGACCAAAATTGTATGTTATTTGTCTCTCTGAGACATATAGATGTGACATAGCCCTATGCTTTCCACAATTATGCTCCATGAGGCAAGTGGAAAGAATTCCTTCTTGGTTATGGCTGGGCAAGAGTCCGTGGTGCTTTTGGAGGACAGTGAGATGTTAGTATTGTCTAGGAACTCCAGGCTTCTCTTTAGCCAGCAAGACAACTAAAAGATTACTATATCAAGTGCAACATGGAGACCTGCAGGCTACAAAGTAAATGCCACAGCAAAAGATAAAAGAAGTCGCAGAGACTTTGGGAGAAGACTAGAGACGTGATTAGGGGAGACAGGGTATTGTTGCTTCAGAGGGCAGTGAGATAATCCAAGGAGAGAAGGCACAGGAGAGTGCACACTGGGAACCCAAAAGGAGCATGCATCCTTATGACAGTGGTTTCGACCAGCAGAAAGTCTGAATGGCCAGGAAGGTGGCAGAAGCAGAGGATCAAATTGATAATCTAGAAGACAAATACTGGAAAAAACAGAAGCAAATCCAGAGAGAGAAAAAGGAATGGTGGAATTTGACTATGAGCTTAGGGAGGTCATCAACTCTTCAAAAAGGAAAGAGGTGCCTAATTTAAGAGAACTAGTAGTGAGAGAGAAAAAAATAGTGCTGAACATGTCTTTGAGAAATCAGAGCTGAAAATGTCCCTCATCTGGGAGCAGAAACAGAGATCCAGATTCAGAGACACAGAAGTGTCCCATCTACGTCAACAGAAGCAGTGCATCTCAAGACATAGTGTCATTCCCCCCTGCAAAATATAGCAAGGGAGGAATTCTCTTAACCGAAATATGCTCGGGAGAATTGTTTGTCCATAGCCAAGTCACGGTCTTCAAGAAGACAAGATATACCCATTCTTGAATGAGGTTGGATAGAGCATGCAACACCAGCCCAAAGGAAAATCTGTATCCCCTGCATTTCTGTACAATGACAGAGCACTGGTTCTTGTCTAGAAATAGGATGTATTAAGAAGACAAAGATTGGGTCCTTTGGTGTGTCCATCAGTACAGAGGCCGCCTTCAGCTCAACTCATGTGCCCAGGGTAATGGAATCAACTCTGGTTTCAGGTTCCCTGCTCTGGGGCAAGTCAGCTACACCCTCTCCAGCTCCATCCCCTATTGTGATCTCCCTGTCTGTCAGTCTTATACATGCATGCCGATATTTTGGCAAAAAACAAAAACAAATAAACAAACAAAAAACAGTGTACAAGTATTGACTGGGGCCAGAGGATGGTTTATTTAATTTGGATTTAGGTCCCTATAGAATGAAGCCAGGTACAGAGCAACTCCCACCATCCTGAAATGCCAGACCGTCAGTCTGAGCTCCCCTGTTCATTCTGTTATCTTTGTCTTCCTGTATCTCCTCACCAACCTGTAGCATTTGCTGTCTGTCCCGCTCTAGTGTCCCTTTGTTTTCACATTGTTCATCCTCTCCTGGTTCCATTAGAACATGCCTATTTTCCAAAAGAGGCACTGTTTGTTTATCACATGAACAATTTGGGGATGGTCATGAGAGGGTTAAGACAGGCTTGTGCTGACACATCTCCATTCAATTTCCCAGAGGGAAGCGGCACCAACCTGTGGGAATGCTCAAGGTTCTGCAACATTCAAATTCTCATCCTTGCTTCCTTTTGGAGATACATGTTGTCATCCTGAAACGTGCACGAAAGTCTTTCAAATGATTTCACTTGGGTTATGGTTCTCTTCCAACAAGCTCTGCGCTTGCTCCTGTGGACTCCAAGTACATGAGACCGAACTGGGCCTCTGGTTCTCGGGTGTAGGGTCTGCCCTTGTGCTTGGTCACTTTTGAAGATGGGGAGACCGTTTTGGCACGGTGTCTGGAGACACTAGGTTTACTCATTTCCTCACTGTTGAAGACTCCAGACATGTCCTTGGCATGGTTTTGGGTGTTCCCTGGGAATTTTACTTGATGGCACTTTTTCTGGTCAGAAGCTCCCTGATTGAGTGGGAGGACCATAGACATGTGCGGGGCGTGGAGTTCCACCCCTGAGTCATTGATTGACGCCTGAATCTTTCTTGTCCTATCATGGGTAAGATGGAATGGTGGATTCTTGCCTTTCTCCGGGGTCCAGAGGCTGGTGGTAATAGTCATACCCAAAGACTACGAATTCGACCATGGAAAACATGACACCGATTCACTTCACAACTGCCTTCGTGAGAGATCCAAGCAGCTCCTGTGGTTTGGGAGGGCTTGGGATCCTCTAAGCCCACCCATGACCACTCCATCCTAGAATAGTGATCAGGCGTGTGTTGAAAAGGAGTGGTTGCTTTGAGTTCAAACCTTGGAGACATCAAAGAAGTTGGATTCACTGAAACAGCAGTCCCTCTCTCATGACATTTGAGTCCTATGGCTTTAGGTACTAAGACCCAGGAAGGACAGAAAAAGAGCCCTCTTTGATTAGTCAAGAACTTAGGTTGTCTTGTGTGTTAATTTCCTACGTCCCCTTTGTATACAAAGAAATGAGAAATGATGTTAGGTGTAGCATCATTTAGACTAACATTTCTCCAGAGATGGCAAAGTTTTGCCATTTCCAATGCAATTTCTAGAGATGTCAAGAAACAGTGAGGCATCTTGGCTATTATCAGCTCTCAGAAGTAAGTCATCATGTGGGTGATAGTCCTTTCCCAGCGTCTTTTCCTTATGGGTCAGAAAAGACTAACCCATACAGAAAGTCCCTTCTCTATCATTTCCTGGTCAACATTTCTAGACATTTAAGGAAGACAATGTCGTGTCTTCTCATTGATTCCAGAAATGGAGAACTCAGTTAGACTCTAATTTCATGTCATTTTAATAAGTATAGATAATAAAATATAATTATTTCCTTTTCACTGTAGGTCTTCAACTGCTTTTGAAAGGGCCAGTTTTGTTGTTGTTGTTATTGTTTTGTTTGATTTTTAGAATTGTTGATTTATTTTATTGTACATCCAAAACTAATATAACACTGTATATCAATTATATTTAAATAAAAACAACAAAAATAAAATGGGAAGGTATACAAGAATTTTTGGTACACAGTAATTTTTTTTTATTTAAGTTACCAGTTTATTGTTTACTTTCTTTTTTTTTTAATTTCTTTTCAGTGTGGCGGTATTTATTGTTTTTGCACTACACCAAGTGCTCGATGCAATCCATGCCCTCTCTAATACCCACCAGCTAGTATTCCCAATTACCCATCCCACACCCATTCAAAACCCTCAGATTGGTTTTCAGAGTACATAGTCTCTCAAGGTTCACCTTCCCTTCCAATTTACCTCAATTCCCTTCTCCCCTACATCTCCCCTTGCCCTCCATGTTATTTGTGATGCTCCACAAATAAGTGAAACCATATATAATTGACTCTCTCTGCTTGATTGTCTCCAGCATAATCTCTTCCTGTCCTGTTCATGGTATTTCAATAGTTGTGTATTCATCCTTTCTGATGGAGGTATAATACTCCACAGTCCATATGGACCACATCTTCCTTATCCATTTGTCCATCTTGTTTCTTTCCACAGTTTGACAACCGTGGCCATTGCTGCTATAAACATGTGGTACAAACGGGCCTTCTTTTCACTACATCTGTGCCATTGGGGTAAATACCAAATAGTGTAATGGCAGGGTACAAGGGATGCTCATTTTTAATTTCTTGAGGAATCTCCACACTGTTTTCCAAACAGGCTGCACCAACTTGTATTCCCACCAACAGTGTAAGAGGGTTCCCCTTTCTCCACATTCTCTCCAACACATGTTGATCCTGTGTTGCTAATTTGGGCCATTATAATTGGTGTAAGATGGTATCTCAATGTGGTTTTCCTTTGAATCCCCATGAGGGCTAGTGATGATGAACATTTTTTCATGTGTCCGATAGTCACTTGTAGATCTTCTTTGGAGATGTGTCTGTTCGTATATTCTGACCATTTTTTACATGATTGTCTGCTTTGTATATGTTGAGTTTGAGGAGTTCTTTATCGATCCTGGATATCAACCTTTTATCTCTATTCTCATTTGCAAATAGCTTCTCCCATTCTGTGGATTTTCTCTTTGTTTGTTGACTGATTCTATTGCTGTGCAGAAGCTTTTGATTTTGATAAAGTCCCAAAATTCATGTTTACTTTTGTTTCCTTTGCCTTTGGAGACATATCTTGAAAGAAGTTGCTGTGGCTGATATCGAAGAGATTACTGCCTATGTTTTCCTCTAGGATCTGATGGATTCCTGTCTCACATTGAGGTCTTTTATCCATGTTGAGCTTACCTCTGTGTAAGAGAATGGTTGAGTTTCATTCTTCTACAAATGGATGTCCAGTTTTCCCAGCACCATTTATTTATTGAAGAGACTGTCTTTTTTCCATTGGATATTTTTTTCCTGTTTTGACGAAAATTATTTGCCCATAGAGTTGAGGGTCCATATATGGGCTATCCTCTTTATTCCACTCGTCTATGTGTCCGTTTTTATGCCAGGACAATGCTGTTTTGGTGATCACAACTTTGTAGTAAATCTTGAGATAAGGTAGGCAATGCCCCAGTTTTATGTTTGTTTTTCAACATTTCTTTAGAAATTCTGGGTCTCTTCTGATTCTATACAAATTTTAGGATTATTTTTTCCAGCTCCTTGAAAAATACCGGTGGAATTATGATAGAGATGGCATTAAAACGATAGATTGCTCTAGGCAGTATAGACATTTTGACAATGTTTTTCTTCCAATGCAAGATCATGGAATGATCTTCCTTTTTTGTGTGTGTCTTCTTCAATTTCTTTAATGCGTGTTCTGTAGTTCCTCAAGTACAGCTCCTTTACCTTTTCAGTTAGGTTTATTCCCAGATATCTTATAGCTCTTGGTGCTATAGTAAATGTAATCGATTCTCTAATTTTCCTTTATGCATTTTCATTGTTAGTGTATAGAAAGCCACTGATTTCCATATATGACTTTGTATCCTGCCATGTAGCTAAATTGTTGTATGAGTTCTAGACATTTGGGGATAGAGTCTTTGGGGTTTTCCATATAAAGAATCATGTCATCTGCGAAGCGAGAAAGTTTGACTTCTTCATTGCCAATATAAATACCTTTTATTTCTCTTTGTCTGATATCGGAAGAATAAAAGGGGGAAAGAGCCACTAGAGTCTACCGATTGGAAAGTAATGCCCCAATACAAGAGTGCCCAGTGTCTTGGGACCACCATTAACTTGGACTCATGTTGAAAGCACTCAAAAACAGCAAAGGATCACGGGGTTAAACTGTGACAATTGAGGCGGCTAAGGACAGGGGCTTATGTCCCGGAACAAGTTTAGAATTTTCTGGTGCTGAGCTAGAGAGAGTGTGGCAGATTAACCAGTTCTTTGTTCCTGAGCCGCCAGTGCACCTGAGGTGTGTTGTGTCCAGTTTCTGTAAGGGATGGGAGCCACACCATACAGCAAATTGCCGAGCCTTGCCTGAGACACGTGCACCCCTCACCTCCCCCTCCCTGAAGGCCCAGTTTGGTGCTCTTAAACACTTTACATACTATCAGTGCCTGAGAGGCGCCTGTGACCCACACACTCCCCTATGAAAGGTGTCACATGCCCGATGCTCTTAGACCCAGAAAGACCAGGTGCTCCAAGCCCAGGCCAGTGGGAAAGTCTCAGTGTGCAATCACTTCTTGGAATCACTCTGGTGATCTGGAGCTGCCCACACTGCTGCTGTGGTTTTCAGTACAAGCAAAAGATCCTGCATCCCCTGGGACCGTATCTCAATATAAGCTCTTCCTTTGGCCAAAAGGGAATTTATATGTGCCCTTCAGAACCTACAGAGGAGCAGATAGAGGTTTCTCTCTGTCAGGGAGGTCAGGATGCAGTTTACTTTCCTCTAAAACTTCAAGAACCATCAAATGCAGTCAAGATGAGAGAGAAAAAGTGAACAAATATAAAAACCTCCAGGAAACAAAAGCCTGAAAAAAAACGCTTTTTTCAGAGCCCACCCCCATGAGCTGGGAGGGAGGACTTAAATCAGGTAACATCATTGACTGAAAACCCACGTGGCAGGCCCCTCCCTCAGAAATAATACCAGCAAAGTAAAAAATTAAAAGACCACAAGAGAACAACCACCACTATTTCATAAATACAACTTTAATTTTAATTTATTCCCAATATTCTGGTTTTTTATATAGATTTTTTAATTATTTTTTTTATTTTCAGCATAACAGTATTCATTATTTTTACACAACACCCAGTGCCCCATGCAATCCATTCCCTCTATAATAGCCACCACTTGGTAGTCGGATCACCCACACCCCAGCCGCTGCAAAATCCTCAGATTGATTTTCAGAGTCCATAGTCTCTCATGGGTCACCTCCCCTTCCAATATCCTCCATCTCCCTTCTCCTCACTATCTCCCCATGTCCTCCATGATGCTCCACAAAGAAGTCAAACCATAGGATGATTTACTCTCTCTGCTTGACTTGATTCATTCAGCATAATCTCTTCCAGTCCCATCTATATTGCTACAAAAGTTGAGTATTCATACTTCCTGATGGGGACATAATAGTCCATAGTGTATATGGACCACATCTTCCTTATCCATTCGTCCAAGGAAGGGCATCTTGGTTCTTTCCACAGTTGGGCGACCGTGGCCAATGCTGCTATAAAATTTGGGGTAGAAATGGCCCTTATTTTCACAACATCTGTATCTTTGGGGTAAATACCCAGGATCGCAATTGCACGGTAATAGGGAAGCTCTATTTTTAATTTCTTGAGGAATTTCCATACTGTTCTCCAAGGAGGCTGCATCAACTTGCATTCCCACCAACAGTGGAAGAGGGTACCCCTTTCTCCACATCCATTCCAACACATGTTGTTTCCTGTCTTGCTAATTTTGGCCATTCTAACTGGTGTAAGTTGATATCTCAATGTGGTTTTCATTTGAATCTCCCTGATGGCTAGTGATGATGAACATTTTTTCATGTGTCTGATATCCATTTGTATGTCTTCATTGGAGAAGTGTCTGTTCATATCTTCTGCCCATTTTTTGATATGATTGTCTGTTTTGTGTCTGTTGAGTTTTAAGAGTTCATTATAGATCCTGGATATCAATCTTTTGTCTGTACTGTCATTTGCAAATAACTTCTCCCATTCCGTGGGTTGCGTCTTTGTTTTCTTGACTGTTTCTTTTGCTGTGCAGAAGCTTTTGGTTTTGATGAAGTTGCAAAAGTTCATGTTTTCTTTTGTTTCCTTTGCCTTTGGAGACATATCTTGAAAGAAGTTGCTGTGGCTGATATCGAAGACATTACTGCTTATGTTCTCCTGTAGTATTTTGATGGATTCCTGTCTCACTTTGAGGTCCTTAATCCATTTTGAGTTTATCTTTGTGTATGGTGTAAGATAATGGTCCCGTTTGATTCTCCGACATATAGCTGCCCAGTTGTCCCAGCACCATTTATTAAAGAAATAGTCTTTTTTCTATTGTATATTTTTTTCTGCCTTGTCAAAGATTAATTGACCATAGAGTTGAGGGTCCATATCCGGGCTCTCTACTCTCTTCCACTTGTCTATGTGTCTGTTTTTATGCCAGTACGATGCTGTCTTGGTGATCACAGCTTTGTAGTAAAGTTTGAAATCAGGTAATGTAATGCCCCCCATTTTATTTTTGTTTTTCAACATTTCCTTAGCGATTCTGGGTCTCTTCTGAGTCCATACAAATTTTAGCATTATTTGCTCCAGCTCTTTTAAGAGTATCGGTGGAATTTTTATCAGAATAGCATTGAAAGTATAGATTGCTCTAGGCAGTATAGACATTTTAGCTGTGTTTATTTTCTGATCCAAGAACATGGAATGCTCTTCCATCTTTTTGTGTCTTCTTCAAATGCTTTCATGACTGTTCTGTAGTTCCTCGAGTACAGATACTTTACCTCTTTCGTTAGTTTTATCCCCAGGTATCTTATAGTTCTTTGTGCTATAGTAAATAGAATCGATTCTCTAATTTCCCTTTCTTTATTTTCATTACTAGTGTATAAGAAAGCCACTGATTTCTGTAGAGTGACTTTGTATCCTGCCACTTTGCTGAATTGCATGAGTTCTAGTAGTTTGGGGGTGGAGTGTTTTGGGTTTTCCATATAAAGAATAATGTCATTTGCAAAGAGAGAAGGTTTGACTTCTTCATACCAATTTGGATACCCTTTATTTTTCTTTATTTTCTGATTGATATTGCTAGGACTTTAAATACTATGTTGAACAAGAGTGGTGAGAGTGGGCAACCTTGTCGTGTTCTTTATCTGAATGGGAAGGCTGCAAGCATTTTCCCATTGAGGATGATCTTCACTGTGGGTCTTTCATAGATATATTTTATGAAGATCAGGAATGTTCCCTCTATTCCTATATTTTGAAGCATTTTAATTTGGAACGGGTGCTGGATTTTGTTCAATGCTTTTTCTGCATCAATTGAGAGGACCATGTGTTGCTTGTCTCTTCTCATATTAATTTTTTCTATGACATTGATTGATTAGCTAATGTTAAACTATCCTTGTAGCCCAGGGATAAATCTAACCTGGTCATGGTGGATAATCTTTTTAATGTCCTGTTGGATCCTGTTTGCTAGGATCTTGTTGAGAATCTTAGCATCAATATTTATCAGTGATATTGGTCTGAAATTCTTTCTGTTAGGGTCTATGCCTGGTTTGGTGATCTGGGTAATGCTGGCTTCAAAAGGAGTCTGGAAGTTTTCATTCTGCTTCAGTTTTTTTTTTTTAACAGCTTCAGGAGAATATGTGTTATTTCTTCTTTGAAAATTTGGTAGAATTCCTCAGGGTATCCATCAAGTCTTTGGCTCTTGTTTTTTGGGAGGTTTATGATCACCACTTCAATCTCATTACTAGATATCGGTCTAAACAGCTTGTCATTTTTTTCCTGGTGCAATTTCAGAGTTTATAGTTTTCCAGGAATGCATCCATTTCATTTGGTTGCTTAGCTTATTGTCATTTAACTGTTGATAATGTCTTATGAAGATTGTTTCTACTTCCTTGGTGTTAGTTGTGATCTCTCCCTTTTTATTCATAATTTTATGAATTTGAGGTTTCTCTATTTTCATTTGGATTAGTTTCACCAATGATTTATCAATCTTATTGATTCTTTCAAAAAACCAGCTTCTAGTTTCATTGAAACATGCTACTGTATCTCTGGTTTCTAACTCATTGATCTCAGCTCTAATCTTGATTATTTTTCTTCTTATGTGTGGAGTTGGTTTTATTTCTTATTGATTCTCCAGTTCTTTAAGGTGTACAGACAATTGGTGTGTTCTGGATTTTTCAATTTTTTTGAGGGATGCTTGGATGGTTATGTATTTCCACCTTAGAATCGTCTTTGCTGTATTAATATATTTATCATCACAGTGAGATGTCCAGAACATCTAATTATATAATAACCTTCTAATCTGAACTTTTGGTATATACACCTGTGTTCTATTTCGCATTTTTTTCTTTTTTTTTAAAGTTGAGGTTAGTATAGCCCAGTTTGTTTCTTTATAATTTTTATTTTCTTATATTCATATAGAGTTTAACATCATGGCAATCCCCTTTCTCCAATCAATGCTACCCCTATAGGTAAACCAATTTTTAATCACACTATATCTTAGATAAGTTGTTTTATTAACAAAGATATCAAGATACATCCAGGAAGAATCAACACAATCTTCCTCGCCCACACTGAGAACTTATAACCACACTCACATCATTTTTCTCTGCCAAAGTTTCCATGTTTTCTTGTTTGTCCTAATAATATATAAATCTTATATTTGGGGTTCTTTTTGCCGAGTTTCTTTTTTTATTTGCTTATAATTTTATCAGTTTTTTGTTTGTCTGTTTCTGTTTGTATACTTCACAAATTTTCCTTGTGGCCCATTTGGGGAGAGCCTTCTCTTTTATCTCTCTATCTCTCTCTATTCTTTCTCTTTTCTTTTTTCTCTTGTTTGGGTTGGGAATCCTATTGCTCAAAAGCATCCCAGGGTGTACTTTTACTACAACATGGTCGATATATCCACCTGCATCCGTTCAGTCATCTCTCACAAAAATGACTTGGAGGAGGAATGCACAACAGAAGAAAAATGGATGGGCCTTCTGCAACTGACCTAATGGCTATCAACATATTCAGTATGTCAGAAAGAGTATTCAGGCTCACAATAGCTAGGTTGCAGGAAGCCATGCATAATCAAACAAAATTGATTAGAGCAGAACTGAAAGCCACCAGGGATGACATTAACAATGTAAGAGTAGAACTAAAACCACCAGGGATGAGGTTCACAATGCTCTCAATCAGCTCCAATCTAATCTAAATTCTCTAAAAGCTAGGGTAACCACAAAATGATATATAATTAATGATCTGTAGGAAAAACAGACAGAGAAAGTATCAGGAGGAAGTCTGGCACAAATTTAGAAGCTACAAAAACAGAATCCAGGAAATAAATGATGCCATGAAATGTACCAATGTCCGAATTATTGGAATTCCTGAAGGGGAGGAGAAAGAAAGAAGTCTAGAAGATATAGTGGAACAACATCTTTATAAAAATTTTCCTAATCTCATGAATGGAACCAGTGTTCATGTTCTAGAGGCAGAACAGTCTCCCCTGAAATTATAGATGCCAAAAAAAAAATGAAAGGGAACTGATAGTAAAATTGAGAAATCATAAGTATAGGTACAATCGCTTTAAAGCTGCTATGACAAAGAGGATACTTTTGTACAGAAGAAAGCCGATCAGAAACATGTCGGACCTGTCCAGAGAGACCTGGCAAGCCAGAAAGGGCAGGCAAGATATTTTCAGGGTACTAAATGAGAAGAATATGCAACCAAGAATACTTTATCCAGCAAGACTGACATTCAAAATCGATGGAGAAATATTTTTCAAGAACGGCAAGGCTTAAGGGACTATGCAACCACTAAACTGACACTGCAGCAATATTAAGGGGAATTTTATAAAAGTATAAAAATCCTAAGAATAGCATTGAACAGAAATATAGAAAAAATCTACAGAATAAACGGCTTCAAAGAAACACGATATCAATAAAAACATATCTATCAATAAACACTCTCAATGTGAAGGGCCTACATGCGCCCATAAAATGACACAGGCTTGCAGATTGGATTAAACGACATGACCTATCCATATGGTGTCTACTAGAGACCCATTATGAACCTAAATATACACCCAGACTGAGAGTGAAAGGATGGACAAACGTCTTTCATGCCAGTGGCCTCAAAAGATGGCCGGGGTAGTAATTCTCATATCAGATAATTTAGATTTTAAACTAAAGGCAGTAGTCAGAGATACAGAAAGACACTACATCATTCCTAAGGAGACTATCCACCAAGATGATCTAACAATTGTAAATATCTGTGCACCCGATATGGGAGCAACCAATTACATGAGAAAAAAAGGTTAGTCAAGATAAAGAGTTATATTGATATGAATAGATTAATAGTAGGAGATCTTTACATGTTTCTCTCAGAAATTGACAGAGCATCCATGCAGAAAATTCATAAAGAATCAAAATCATGAATGACACATTGGACCAGATGGACCTCATAGACATATACAGAACACTCCTCCCTAAAAGAGCAGAACACTCGTTCTTCTCAAGTGCACATGGAGCCTTCTCAAAAGTAGACCATATACTGGGTCACAAATCAGGACTCAACTGATACTAATCAAAACCACGAGATACCACCTCAACCAGTCAGAATGGCTAAAATTATCAAGTCACGAAATGACAGATGGTGGCGAGGATGCAGAGATAAGGGAACTCTCCTGCAGTCTTTGTGGGAATTCAAGCTTGTGCAGCCACTCTGGGAAACAGTGTGAAGGTTCCTTAGAAAACTGAATATAGAGCTAACCTATGGTACAGCAATTGCACTATTGGGTATATATCCTAAAGACAGAAATGTGGTACTCCAAAGAGGCAAGTGCACTCGAATGTTTATAGCAGCAATGTCCACAATAACCAACCAATGCAAAGAACCTAGATGCCCATCAAAAGATGAATGGATAAAGAAGATGTGGTATATATACACAATAGAATACTATGCAGCCTGCAAAAGAAATGACATCTTGCCATTTTTGACCACGTGAATTTATCTAGAGGGTATTATGCGTAGCAAAAAAAAAAAAAAAAAAAAAAAAAAAACCTATCGGAGAAAGACAACTATCATATGATCTCCTTGATATGAGGAAGTGGAGATAGAATGTTGGGTGATGGGGGGTAGGAAAAGAATAAATGAAAGTACATGGGATTGAGAGGGAGACAAACAATAAAAGACTCAATCTCAAAAAACTGACTGAGGATTGCTGGGGTGTGGGGACTGGAGAGGGTGGTGGGAAAATGGATTTTGGGGAGGGTATATGCTAGGATGAGTGCTATGAAATGTATAAACCTGGTGTATAGACCTTGACCACTGGGGCCAAAAATATGTTATATGTTTATTAAACAAATTAATTTATTATTATTTTTTAAAAGAATGCTTGGATCAACCAGGGGATCAAAGAAGAACTGAAACAATTCATGGAAACCGATGAGAATGTAGACACTTCAGTCCTAAACCTATGGGATACAACAAAGGCGGACTGAAGGGGGAAATACATAGCCATCCAAGATTTCCTCAAAAAAAAAAAAAAAAAAAAAGGAAAAATCCACAATTCCTCAGCTGTCACTACACGTTAAAGAACTGGAGAATCAACAACAAATAAAACCATCTCCACACATAAGAAGAGAAATAATCAAGATTAGAGCAGAGATCAATGAGGTAGAAACCAGAGATACAGTAGAATGTATCAATGAAACAAAAGCTGTTTTTTTTTGAAAGAAGCAATAAGAACGACAAACCATTGGCAACAGTAAACAAAAGAAAAGAGAGAAAGCCCAAATTAATAAAATCATGAATGAAAAGTGAGTGATCACAACTAACACCAGGGAAGTAGCAACCATCATTAGAAGTTATTATGAACAGTTATATGGAAGGATGCTTTCCATGGAAACTATAACGTCCCAAAATTGAACCAGGAAAAAATTGACAAACTTAATAGACCAATATCGTGTAATAATATTGAAGCAGTGATCAAATATCTCCCAAAAACAAGAGCCCAGAACCTCACGGATTCACTTGGGAATTCTACCAAACTTTCAGAAAGAAATAACACCTATTCTCCTGAAGCTGTTTCAAAAAATTGAAGCAGAAGGAAAACTTCCCAACCCTTTCTATGAATCCAGCATTACCCTGGTCCCCAACCAGGCCAAAAATCCTACCTAAAAGGAGAATATTAGACCAATATCACTGATGAAAATGGATGCTATGATTCTCAACAAGATATTAGCAAACAGGATTCAACAACATATTAAGAAGATCACCCACTTTGAGCAGGTGGGACTCATCTCTGGGCTACAAGTATTGGTCAGCATTCAAAAATCAATTAATGTCATAGAACAAATCAAAAAGTAAAGAGAGAAGAACCCCATCGTCCTCTCAATTGATGCAGAAAAAGCATTTGACAAAATCCAGCATCTGTTCCTGATTAAAATTCTTCAAAGTATAGGGATAGAGGGAACATTCCTGAACTTCATCAAATCTATCTATGAAAGACCCACAGCAAATATCATCCTCAATTGGTAAAAGCTTGTAGATTTCCCATTGAGTTCAGGAACAGATGGATGCCCACTCTCACCACTCTTGTTAAACATAGTATAAAGAGTTCTAACAACAAAGAGAAATAAAGAGAACAACAAAGAGAAATAAAAAACAAAGAGAAATAAAAAGTATCCAAATTGGCAATAAAGAATTTAAACTCTTTTCCTTCGCAGATGAGATGATACTTTATATGGAAAACCCAAAAGACCCCACCGCCAAACTAGAACTCATACAGCAATTCAGCAAACTGGCAGGATACAAAGTCAATGTACATAAATCAGTGGCTTTCTTATACACTAACAATGAACGTACATAAAGGGAATTTAAACAATGTATTCCATTTACTATAGCACCTAGAACCATAAGATAAGTGGGAATAAACCTAATCAAAAAAGTAAAGGATCTGTACTCAAGGAATTGCATAACACTCATGACAAAATTGAAGAAGACACAAAAAAAAGGAAAACCATTTCATACTCTTGGATCGGAAGAATAAGCATAGTGATAATGTCTATACTGTCTAGAAAAATCTATCCTTTTAATGCCATTCCGATCAAAATTCCACCGGTAGTTTTCAAAGAGTTGGAGCAAATAATCCTAAAATTTGTATGGAATCAGAAGAGACACCAAATTGCTGAGGAAATGTTGAAAAACAAAAAGAAACCTTGGGCCCTCACGTTAACTGATTCCCGGTTTTACTACAAAGCTGTGATCACCAAGACACATTGATACTGGCTTAAAAGCGGACACATTGACCTTTAGAACAGAGTAGAGAACCCAGATATGGACCTTGAAATCTATGGGCAAATAATCTTCCACTGTATAGTGGAAAAAATACAGTCTCTTCAATAAATGGTGTTGGGAAAACTGGACAGCTATATATAGAAAAATAAAATTCAATCATTCTCTTACATCCTATACAAAGGTAACTCAAAATGGATAAAAGACTGAAATGTGAGACAGGAATCCATCAGATTCCTAGAGGAGAACATAGGCAGTAACCTCTTTGATATCAGCCACAGCAACTTCATTCTATATATGGCTGCAAAGGCAAAGGAAACAAAGTGAAAATGAACTTTTGGAACTTCATTAATATCAAAAGCTTATACACAGAAAAGGAAACAGTCAACATAAAACAAAAAAAAATGAGGCAAAACGTGGAATGGGAGAAAATATTTTCAAATGACAGTACAGAAAAATGGTTGATATCCAGGATCTATAATGAACTCCTCAAACTCAACACACAAAGAACAGACAATCATATAATCATATAAAAAAATAGGCAGAAGATATGAACAGACATTTAACCAATGAAGACATAAAAATGGCTATCAGACACATGAAAAATATTCATATCACTAGCCATCAGGGAGATTAAAATAAAAAAAAATTGAGATCACCAGTAAGAATGGCCAAAAAAAAAGATGGGAACAGCATGTGTTGGAGAGGATGGGAAGAATGAGGAGCCCTCTTACACTGTTGGTGGGAATACACATTATTGCAGCTACTTTGGAGAATGGTGTAGAGATTCCTCAAAAAGTAGAAAATAGAAATTCCCTATGACTCTGCCATTGCACTACTGGGTTTTTACCAAAGATACAGATGTAGTGAAAAGAAGGGCCATTTGTAGCCCAATGTTTATAGCAGCAATGACCATGGTCGCCAAACAGTAGAGAGACCCAAAGTGCCCTTCAATGGAAGAATGGATAAGAAAGATATGGTCCATTTACACTAAGGAGTATTATGCTTTCCTCAGAAAGGATAAATACCCAAGTTTTGTAGTAACATGGACGGGACTGGAAGAGATTATGCTGAATGAAACAAGTCAAGCAGAGAGAATCAATTATCCTATGGTTTCACTTATTTGTGGAGCATCACGAATAACATGGAGGACAAAGGGAGATGGAGAGGAGAAGGGATTTGAGGGAAATTGGAAGTTGAGGTGAACAATGAGAAACTATAGACTCTGTAAAATAATCTGAGTGTTCTGAAGGGTCGTGGGTGGGAGGATGAGGGAACCAGGTTGTGGGTATTAGAGAGAGCACGGATTGCATGGAGCAAGATAGGGTTTGAATTCTCTTCTATTAATTGAAACTGGATTTGGAATACAGCACATGATATGTAATAGACAATTCTAGGTCTGCCCTATGGAACAACTTCTCCTATGGTCCTCAGAGATACATCTTATGCATGTTTCCCCAAAGCTCAGGTGGTCTAGAGATCCCGTGATATTGTCAGTTATTCCTTCCCACCTTTCAGTCCCTATGATCTGTCCTGTGCTTAAAGTGGATATCGTAGTCCCCAAGAATATTGGATTTTGGTCCCCATCTCCATTCCTTTCTGTTAATATGCCTCCAACATCTAGATACACCCAGGTTGGTGGTATATATGAAGGAAATTCTTCCAAGTATCTTATGTTTGGATGCTCCGTCAAGACTAAACAGCTTCTGATAATTTTTGTCTTTGGAATGCATAAAATCTCTCTATCTGCCATAGGCACATTCGCTTTGGCTGTCTTCTCCTTGAGAATTGCATACCCTATGTCTCCCCCAGTTCTTCCCTTTCAAGCTATTTGCATCTTTATAGCCAAAGGAAATCTCCTATGGCCAACAGAAGGTCAAGTTTGGTTTTGTTGTTTTCATGTTGACCTTTTGCATATTTTAAAAATTTTCATCCTTCCAACAATATTTTCATAGGGATAGGAAAATTTAGTCCTGAATACTTGATCTAATTATTGATAGGTAAGGAGTTAACTTTCTAATTTTGGTTCATTTCTGACTTGTATTCTCTGTGCCTTTCACCTTTATGGTATTTTCTTTGGGATTTGCTTCCTTTATTGTGATTCCTCACTTGCTCCCCATCTTTTGAGTGTATTATCTGTGTGGGGGGGTGTGTTTTGTCTGTGTTTGTTTCATATAACACAAAATTAAATTTCAAGAGATAATAACTCGGTCAATAATGCATAACTATTCAATTTGGTATGCCTTGAAAACTCACATTCCATCACTTTCAGCCAAATTTCGTACAAGTTATGTCCCATTTATGCCTCTTTTATAAACACATATTCTCACTAACCGGCCTTCAAGCAAACACACAATTTTGTCTGCATGGTTAGAGTCATATTGTTTGTACTTTTTCCCCCTGCTATTTCAAATGTTCCTTAACTACGATGAGATGGTAAAATTGTTATTTGTATTTCTGAGACTGAGAGATGTGATGTAGCCCAATGATCAACAAAACTCTACCACATGAAGCTAGTGGCAAGAATTCGTTCTTGATTATAACTGTAAGAATCTGTGGTGCCTATGGAGGACAGATTTGGTAGTATTTTCTGAGAACTCCAGGCTTGTCTTCAGCCATGAACACAAACTGAAGATTACCACATATAATGAAATATGGTGGAAAATGTCGTGAAGCATATCAAACTCCACAGTAAAGGAAAAATGTAATCCCAGAGAATATGTGAGAAGATTTGTGATATGGCTTAGGGGATATGTTGTCGTTGGTACTTCAGAGTGCAGTGAGCCAATGGAAAAGGTAAAGCCACAGGAGAGAGGAGTACACATTGGGAACCCACATGATGCATATATCCCAAAGCCATTGCCTTTGACCAGCCGAGGGTCTGAATGTCACAAGTTCTTGCCAACAAAGAATCTTATTGCCCAGAGATTTCAGATCAGCCTGCTTGGCAGACATCGACTCAATAGCACATTGTGTTTCTATTGGACAGGACACCACCAAACTACCAGGTGCAGACATCCAAGAAACCATGATCAGAGACAATGCCAGAAAACATAGTGGGAAAATGGTGGGTTCTGACAGTGCAACCATGAGAGGCAGGGTTCCTGGAGATGAGTCGATGGGGGCATAATAAATTTGGGGTTCTCGCACAAGGAGCATAAAGACCGAGTTAATGGCCAAAGACAGGATGGTGAGGACATTTCCTGCCTAACCTGCAAGCAAGAAGTTCCAACTGTGGAACACTGGGGGGACAGCCTTCCTCAGTCCAAGTTGCTTAGTCCAAGGGGAACAAACCCTCCCATAGAAGACTAGAAGAAAGCCCTGCCCACATGCTCTCTCATTACCACAACATTCTGCAGGCTTCATTCTGTTGTGTTGGTTGAATGTTTCCTTTCACAGGCACACCAGAGCCCACCAAGCTAATCCTCACCCTATTCAGCCTAGACTCCAAACACTCTGAACATCAGGCAGGAGAGCCTCTGTGTATGACTGGCTTCAAGGACAGGGGACAGCAACAACACAACAGCAGAGGGTATTCATGAAACACCCACCTGAGACTCTCAAAAGGGCCAGCCCTTGGGCACTCCATGATCTCTTCTTTTAAAGATATTACACTCAGGCTATAAAAGAGAATGGGCTTTTCAAATACTGAGAAGAAGACAGAGACCTGTATCTAAGGCAAAGAAGCAAAAATCAATTGATGACGAGGTAAAAGAACAAGAAATGACCATGTCCAGGCAGTCAAGGGAAACCTTTGCATGTAACGTGCCTGATGGAGGATTGATAGCAGCAGCCAGAATACTCACTATACATCAGAAAAATCAGAAGTCATCAGGGAGTCTTGAACCACACAAATATAAAGTGATAAAAATAATATAAATAAAATAAAATAAAATAAAATAGTCCTGGATGAAAAGATTGATAGCAGATTGAATTGAATGCAAATACGTAAAGATATGTAAAGATAATTAAAATACACTTCTTTCCTTTTCCTTTTCTCTGTCTGTCTTCATCTGGTTTTGAAAGGTACAGATTGTTTTTCTTTTAATTTATTTGTTATTTGAAAAAGCGAGCCTATCATCCATCATCCGTTTTTGACAGAATATTCATGAATGCTTTCATTCCATATACAACCTAGTGATCATGCTAATATATGCCACAACTCCTCAACACCAGTTTCCTCATTCCTTGCATGTCATTCTTTTCTGCAACCCTCAGCTTGGTTCTCAGAGTCCTGAGTCACTGCTGGTTTGTCTCCTTCTCTGACTTATTTCCCTTCCTTTCTAAGGGCCATGGCATTCCTCCTAGGGCACATGCAAGAGAAGTCATATGATATTTCCATTTGTCTGCTTGCTTTTTTCATTTTGCATCACCCAGTCATGTGGCATTCATGTCAATGCAAGTACCAGGGTTTTATCATCCCTGAGGGCAAAAGAATACTGTGTTGTCAACATGGTCCACACCTTCTTTATCCAATAGTCATTGCAAGAGCATTGTGGCTCATTCCACAGTTCTGCTCGAGTGGGCATTGCATGCCATTGATATAGACCATTCCACTTTCTCAGATTAAGGTATTTGGTTAACATGGGTATAGCCAATGCCACAGCAGATAGAGTTAACTAATGATGACAAGGTGTGCTGTCCAAGGCTCTTACTTAATCGTTAGCTCTCATGCAGAATGTCACTCTACTTGAAGCCTTTGTAAAAGTGTTTAAATTAAAGCCGAGTAGACAGAACCCTAATCCCTTATGACTAGTGTTTCAGAACACTAGGAGATTAGGACAGGCATCACAATACATCCATGCCCTAACATATTTTCTTGAAAACAGACTTTCTGTCTCTTAGTCTTCACTGAATCATAGGGGAAAAACACTGACCAAGGACCCTCTCACGCACAGGATCACAAACCCCACGAAAGGCTATTGATAGCCAAGACGCTACACTGTTTTTGAGATCTCTAGAAATTGAAGTGGAAATTGTGACACCTGGCCTTAAGGATGGTATACCGAAGGTCATTTTCTTTACTCTTTGTCTAGAAAGGGAAAGTGGGACATTAACACAAAGACAACCTGAGCTTTTGATTAGGCTCAGATGACTGTTTTTTAGTTCTTCCAGGGCTTCCTACCTAAAGCCATAGGACTCAAAGGTCATGAAACAGGGACTGATGCTTCAGTGAAGCCAGCTTCTGTGATGTCACAAAGCTTTGAAGACATAGAAAACACTCCTGATAACTACACTTGCCTGGAGTAGTCATGTGTGGGCCAAAAGTATCCCAAGCACTCCCAAACCACTGGAACCGCCTGGGTCTCTCACCAAGGCAGTTTGCAAAGCGAGTTGTCACCTTCTCCATGGCCGAATTTGTAGTTTGGTCATGACTATCAGCACTGGCCCTCTGGACTCCGAAGAAATGCAAGGATTCAGCATTCCATCTTACCCATGAAAGACCAAGAAACAATCAGGCTGCAATCATAGCCTAAGGGTTAGAACTGTGCACCCTGCACATGGGTATGGTCCTCCCACCCAAACAGGGCACTTCTGTAAAGGAAAAGGGCCACCCAAGGAAAGTTTAAATGGAACGCCTGCAACCATGCCTAAGACAGGTCTGAAGTCTTCAACAGTGAGGACTTGAGTACTTCTAGCATTTCAAGAAATCATGCTAAAACTACCTCCCAAACTTCAAAACTGACCAAGCACCAAAGACAGACTCTACACCCTCGGACCTTAGGTCCAAGAAGGACTCATGCACTTGGTGTTACAGGAGCAAACATGGAGGATGTTGGAAGAGAGCCATAGCCCTATTAGCGCCATCTGAAAGACTTTCATGCCTGTTTCAGGATGACAACTTGTATCTCCAAAAGGACACATTGAAGAGATTTCAAATGTCGAATGTCTAAGAACCTTGAGCATTCCCACAGGGTGGTGTAGTTACCCTCTGGGGAGCTGCATGGAGATGTGGCAGGACAAGCCTGCATTAACCCTCCAATTACCATCCAACAAATGGTATGAAGTGATTAGCAAACAGTGCCTCTTGCAGAATATAGGGATAACCTAATGGATCCAGGAGAGGAGGAACAATGTATAAACAAGGGGCCATTACACCAGGTCAGACTAATGCTACAGGTTTGTGAGAAGATATAGGAAGACAAAAACAAAACAAAACAACACACACACACACACACACACACACACACACACACAAACAAACAATAAGAACAAAAAAGCTCAGAGCCAAGGTCTGGCATTTTAGGATGGTGCTCTGTACCAGGCTACAATCCATAGGGACCTAGGTCCAAATTAAATAAAACCTCCTCTGGCCCCATTGAATACTTGTACCCTGGTTCTGTTTTTGTTTTTTTTTTTTTTTCAAATGATTTACATGCACGTATTTGACAGAGAAACAGAGAGATCACAATGAGGTGGTGTAGCTTGAGAGAGAGAACCTGACTTGCCCTGAGAAGGGAACCTGAGACCAGAGTCGATGCCATGGCCCTGGGATCATGAGATGAGAGAAGGCCATCTATGAACTGATGGACACACTCTGGACTCAGTCTTTCTCTTCTGAATACCTCCTAGTTCTAGGAAAGAACCACTGCTTTGTCTTTTTCAGCAATTCAGGGGATGCAGATTTTGACTTGGGCTGGTGTTGCTTGAGTTTTCTGACCTGATTTGAAGCTGATATAACTTGTTCCCTTGAAGTCAGTGATTGACTATGGAAAAGCTACTCTCCCACGCATATTTGGGTACATAAAATTTCTCCATTATAGATTTTTTTGGGGAATGATACTATGTCTTGTGTTGCTCTGCTTCAGTGGTTGGGAGTCCTCTTTGCCCCTGAATCTGGATCACTGCTTCTGCTCCCAGAAGAGAGACATTTTCTGAGTGATTTATCAAAAAAAAAAAATGTTCAGCCGTCTCTTTTCTCTTGCTCCTAGTTCTCATAAAATAGGCACATCTTTCCATTCCTTGGAATCGATGATTTCCCTAAGCTCATTGTCATGTTCAATCATTCTTCCTTCTCTCTTTGGATTTGCTTTCTTATTTTCCAGTATTATTCATTCAAGTCAATAATTTTATCCTCAGATTCTGTCAGCTTTTTTGACTTTACATCCAAATACGCTACCCATCTTTTCTTTTCATCATGAACTCTTTATTTTATCTTTTTTAATCAGTTTTATCTCTGTGGTTAAAGACTTCCTGATGTCTTCTGTCTTTTTTATTTTTATGTACAGGGAGTATCCTGGCTATGGAGTTCGATCCTCCATTGGGCGTGTCACTTGTAGAGGTTTCACTCGTATTGCATGGCCATGATCATTTTTTTGTTCCTTTTCCTTGGCATCAATTGATACTCCCATCTTTGAATAGAATCTAAATCTCTGTCTTCTTCTCCGTACTCAAAATCCAATTCTGTTTTCTAGCCTGAGGGTAATTTATTTAGGAAGAAGAGGTGATGGAGTGCCCAAGGCTGACCATTGAGAGAGTCTAAGGTGTGTGTGTGTGTGGCATGCATGCCCTTTGATGTTGTGTTGTTGCTTTCCCCCTGTATTAGAGGCCTGTTATCTGCAGGGGCTCTAGTTTCCTGCCATTTGATATGTTTGGGATCTGAGCTGAATATGCTGAGGTTTAGCTTGCTGGGCTCTGGTGTGCCCGTGAAAGGAGACATTCAACCAACTCAACAGAATGAAGGCTTGCAGAGTGTAATGGCCAAAAGAGAGGTTGAGGGCAAGGCTTTCTTCCAGTTCTCTACAGGAGAGTCTGCTTTCCTGGGACTAAGCAACTTGGCCTGAGGAAAGCATCCCAAAGTTTTCCACTGCTTGGGATTTCGTGTTTACAGGTTAGGCAGCTAATATCCTCATGGTCCATTTTCCCACTGTTTCTCCTGGTATTGTCTCTGATTATGGTTTCCAGTCTGTCTGCATATGGTTTCTTGTTGGTGTCCTCTCCAGGAGAAAACCAGTGTTCTCTTGAGTCGATGTCTGCCAAGCCTGCTGATATGAAATCTCGAGGATTCAAGACCCTTTGTTGGCAAGATGCATACAATGCAGACCCTCTGCTGGTCATAACCAATGACATTCAGAAATATGCTCCTTGTGAGTTCCCAGTATGCTCCACTCTCCTGTGCCTTTGTCCTTTGCATTGGCTCACTGCCCTCTGAAGCACCAACTGCCCATGTCTTCTTAAGCCATGTCTCCAATCGTCTCCCCTAGTTTCTGCAACTTATTTTCTCTTTTGCAATGGAGTTTAGTTTGTAAGCTTCAGTTCAGTTTCAACCAAGTTGTAGTTGATGTGGTAATCCTCCAGTTGTGTTCATGACTGTAGGAAGCGTGGAGTTCTCAGACACTACTACCATCTCACTGTCATCCAAAGGTACCTCGGATTCTTACTGAGGCATTAGAAAGAATTAATTCTTGCCACTTGCCCCATGTGGCAGTATTATGGAGAGCATTGGGCTATGTCACACCTATCAGTCTCAGAATGACAAATAACATACGATTTTACTCTCTCGTATTAGTCAAGAAATATGTGGAAAAGCATAGGAAAAATGTACAAACAAGACAACTCTAAACAGGCACACAAAATATGGTGTTTGCTTGAAGGTAGGTTTCTTAGAATATGTGTTTATAAAAGAGGACTATGTAGGACATACTTTGTAGGAAATGTGGCTGAAAGTGATGGATTCTGAATTTTCAAAGCATGTCAAATTGGATTGTTATGCAAAGAAGACCAACTTACTACCTCTTAAAATTTAATTATAAATGTTATGTGAAACACACACGGACAAATACACACACACTCACACACAGATAAGATGCACAAAAGATGGGGACAAAGAGAGGAATCACAATAAAGGAAGCAAACAGCAAATAAAATGATATACAGGGGAAAGGCAAAGAGTATCCAAGTCCGAAATCAACCACAAAAGAATGTTTACTCCTTACCTATCAATAATTAGTTCAACTATTCAGACTAAATTCTCCCATCACTGCCAACATATTGTTGAACTGGATGAAAATTAAAAAAAGAAAAAGAAAAACAAAACAAAAGAAAAAAAAAAGGCCAAACTGTCCACAAGAAAACAACAAAAAGTAAACAAGCTCGACCTTCTGTTACTCATAGGAGATTTCCAAACAATATGAAGATGCACATCTTGAAAGTGAAGGAATTGGGAAGATATAGGTTATGCAAATGACAAAGAGAAGGAAGCCAAAGAGATTGTGCCTATGGCAGGTAGAGAGATTTTATGACATTGAGAGACAAAAGATTACCGGAAGGTGTTTTGTCTTGATGGAGCATCAAGACATCAGAAACTTGAAAGAATTACCAATATATAAACCACCAACATGGATGTGTCTAAATGTTGGAACCATATTAAGAGAAAGGAAGGGATACGGGGTCCTCAATCCAATATTGTTGGGAACTACGATATCCTCTTTCAACACAGTACAGATCATCCAGACGCAAAGGTGGTAAGGAGTAACAGACATCATCATGGAGTCTCTAGACCACCTGACCACATGCATAAAATTTTGTCTCTAAGGACCATAAAATAAGTTCTTCCAAAGGGCAGATCTAACTTTGTGTATCACATATAGTGTGCTGGAATCCAAATCAAGTCATAATTAAAGGAAGTATATAAAGTAAAAGAATGGAAGAATAAGTATCTTGTATACTTATGACCATGAAGGTATGATAATGGAAAGAAATCACTTATGAATGTGAAACAAACCCAGACACTAGTAGGTGGAAAACACAACACACTACTAAACTAGCAATGAATCAAAAAAAGAACATCCAAAGGAAGATCAGACAGTGCCATGAAATAAGGAAAGCCAAGAAACTTAACCTATATTGTTTCCCCACAAAATGTTTTCGGGATGATGTGAAAACATTTTATGGGGAAAAAATATAGGTTAAATGCGTGTATTTCCAAAAATTAAAAACACAGAAAAATAGCGACCTAACTGGATGCCATAAGGAATAATAATAAGAAGAAGAACCAACCTCCAAAGTTAACAGAAAAAATGAAATACTACAATTGATTATAGAAATAAAGGAAACACAAACAAACCAAAAGGAAAATTTCAAAAGAACTCAAACGTCTGTTGGAAAACTTTAATAAACTAGCGAAGCCAATACCTGAATAAAACAGGGAGATAAGCACACAGCTGAAAGTATAAATCCACATGACAGCTGATAGAAAAAAAAAAAACCTGAAATATGCCTCTACACAATTATGCCAGCAAATCCAAGAACTGAGTGAAAAGAATTTATTCCAAGACACATATCAACTCCCAAGTTTAGGTCAGTAAATCCACAAAATCTGAGCTCTCTACTAGTAACTAAAGCATTTGAAGCAGTAATCAAACCTCTGCCACACACAGAAGGCCAGGTCCAAATCATTTTCCTGAGCAACTCTTCTAGACATTTAATGAAGGGAAGGTTGTTTCTTCTATTGATTCCAGAAATGGAGGCAGGGAGACTCGACTCTAGTTTACAAGTATAAAGACCCAATTCAGTTAAAGACACTATAGGAAATAAATTATATGCCATTTCAATAAGTAAATATAATAGAATTATAATTCTTTCCTTTTCTCTGTCTCTAATCACCTGGTTTTGCAAAGGCCAGATTGTTTTTCTTTTAATATTTTTTGTTCTGTTAAAACCAGCCTATCTACTGTCATTCGTTTTTGTCGGAGTATTAACGGATGTTTCAGTCCCATATATGACCTAGTGCTCCTTTTAATATATGCCATACTCCTCAACAGCCATTAACCAGTTCCCTCATTCCCTAAATAACTATCTTTTCTGTAACCCATAGCTTGGTTCTCAGAACCTGAGACACCCCTGCTTTGTCTACTTCTCTGACTTCTTCCCCATCAGTTTTCCTTTCTTTAATAAGGGCCATGGTATTCCTCCTGGGGACATACGTGGGAAGCCATATAATATTTATCCAAGAATCTTTGCAAGGACATTGTGGTTAAATCCACAGCTCTGCCTAAGTGGGGATTGCAGGCCATCAATATAGGCCTTTCCTTATCCAATGATTAAAGGGACTTTGTCAACATGGCTATTCCCTTTACCACAGCAAGTAGAGATAACTAACGATCACAAAAAGTGCTGTCCAGGCTCTAAAATAAGAGTAGCTCTGATGCAGAATATCACTCTTCTTGAAGCCTTTGCAAATGTGTTTAAGGTAAAGACATGAAGATATAGCCCTAATCCCTTATGACTAGTGTTTGAGAACACTAGGAGATGAGGAAACAGAAAGCAAAATACACCTATGCCCTAACACTTTTCCTTGGAAATGGACTTTCCATCCCTTAGTTATCACGGACCCATAGGGAAAAGATGCTGAGAAAGGACTCTCACCCACAGGATGGCAAACCCTACGGAGAGCTGTTGATACACAAAATGCCTCAATGTTTATTGAGATCTCAAGAAATTGCAGTGGAAATAATTAAATCTAACCATCTCTTGAGAAATTCTGGCCCTAAAGAATAGTATACTGAATGTTATTTCCTTTTCTCTTTGTCTAGAAAGGGGAAGTGGGACATTAAAACCCAAGACTACTTGAATTCTTGATCAGGCTTAGAGGGCTCTCTTTCTCTTTCCCAGGACTTCCTACCTAAAGCCATATGACTCAAAGGTCATCAGAGAGGGACTGTGCTCCCGTGAAGCAACTTTTGGTGATGTCACAAAGGTCATAGCAAGCACTTATCATCAATCCACGCCTGAGCAGTATACTTGGCTGGATTAGTCATGGGAGGGCCAAGAGGATCCCAAGCCTCCCAAGCCGCTGAAGGCACCTGGGTCTCTCACCAAGGCTGTTTGTGAAGCGAGTTGGTGTCACCTTCTCCATGTCCGAATTGGTAGTCTTTGTGGGGTGACTGTCAGCACCAGCCCTATGGAAACCGGATAAAGACAAGAATCCACCATTCTACCTTAGTCAATAAAGTTCAAGAAGCAATCAGGTCTCAAACAAAGCCTTAGTGAAGTAATTCCACGCCCTGTATATGGGTATGGTCCTCCCACCCAATCAGGGCGCTTCTGACCAGGAAAAGGGCCACCCATGGAAAGCTTAAAGGGAACACCCACAACCATGCCAAAGATATGTCTGGAGTCTTCAACAACGAGGACATGAGTACCTCCAGTTTCTATGGAAATTGTGCCAAAACAGCCTCCCAATATTCAAAACTGACCAAGCACCAAAGGCATACTCAATACCCTAGACCCTTAAGTCCAGGAAGGACTCATGTACTTTATGTCCACAGGAGCAAGCACGGGGCATGTTGGGAGAGACCCGTAGCCCAAGTGAAGCTATCTGAAAGACATTCATGCCCGTATCATTATGACTACTTTCATATCCAAAAGGCTGCATGTGAGAGGATTTGAATGTTGAATAACCTTGAGCATTCCCACAGGCTGGTGCAGCTACCCTCTGGGGAAATGAATGGAGATGTGGCAGCACAAGCCTGCCCTAAAACTCTCATGACCATCCCCCAAGTGGTTTCATGTGATAAGCAAATAGTGCTTCTTGCCTATAATGGGCATGTTCTCATGGAGCCAGGAGAGGATGAATAATGTGTCAACAAGGGGCAACTATCGGGGGACAGACAATGGATTCTACAGTTTGGTGAGGAGATCCAGGAAGAAAAAGAACAGGAGAATGAACAAGGAAGCTCTGAGCAAAAGTCTGGCATTTTAGTATGGGAGGAGTTGCTCTGTACCTGGCTACATTCCATAGCAAATGGGTCCAAATTAAATAAAATGTCCTCTGGCCCAAGTCAATCCTTGAACACTGGATTTTGTTTTTTTTTTTTTGTTTGTTTGTTTTCGTTTTTTTGTCAAATGATGCACATGCACGTATTTGACAGAGAGACAGAGAGATCACAATGAGGGGTTGGAGCTGGAGAGGGAGAAGCTGACTTGCCCCTGATATGGGAACCTGAGACCAGAGTCGATGCCATGGCCCTTGATCATGACTTGAGCTTAAGCCTGCCTCTGAACTGATGGAAACACCCGACACCCAATCTTTGCTTCTTTATACCTCCTAGTTCTAGACAAGTACCGCTGCTTTGTCATTGTTCAGAAATTCAGGCGATTTGGATTTTGGCTTGGCTAGGTGTTGCTTGAGCTATCTGACCTGCTTCAAGAGATGATCTAGCTTGTCCTCTTGAAGTCAGTGCCTTGGCTATGGACAAACTATTATCCCACGCATATTTGGGTAAAGAGAATTCCTTCATTTTATCTTTTGCAGGGGGAATGACACTATGTCTTGTGGTGCTCTTCTTCTGTGGATGGTGATGGGAATCCTCTGTGCATCTGAATTTGAATCTCTGTTTCTGTTACCAGATGAGGGACATTTTCAGCACAGATTTCTCAAAGACAAGTTGAGCCCTGTTTTTATCTCTCACTCCTATTCTCCTTCAATAGGCACCTGTTTCTTGGAGTAAGATGACCTCCTTAAGCTAATTGTCATGATCCACCATCCTTTCTTGTCTCTTCAGATTTGCTTCCATATTTTCCAGTTTTTTCTTCCAGGTCACTATTTGGATGCTCTGCTTCTGCCAGCTTCCTGGACTTTGCACCCAGTCTGCTACAAATCATTTCACCAGTGACTCTTTAATTTTTTTAATCACATTTAGCTCTGTGGTTCGAGACTCCTTGATGTCTTCTGTGTTTTTCTGATGTACAATGAGTCTCCTGGCTGCTGATTTCAATCTTCCAATGGGCGTGTTACTTGTCGAAGTTTAACTTCAATTGCCTGCACATGATCATTTCTTGTTCTTTTTCCTCGATATCAAATGATTCTTCTATCTTTGCATTGGATCTAGGTCTCTGTATTCTTTTCATTAGTTCAAAAGCCTCTTTTGTTTTCTATCCTGGGTGTAATTTTTTAGGATAATGAGATCATGGCATACCCAGGGGCTGCCCCTAGAGGGAGTCTCCCATATGTGTGGCATGCATGCCCCATGCTGTGTGTTGTGGCTGTCCCTGGTCCTTGGAGCCAGTCATCTGCAAAGGCTATCCTTGCCTGCCATTTGGAGTGTTTGGGGTCTGGGCTGAATATGATGAGGTTCAGCTTGGTGTGCCCTGGTGTGCTTGTGAATGGAGATGTTCAGTCAACTCAATGGAATAAACGCCTGTTGAATGCTGTGGTCAGGGGAGAGCATATAGGTAGCGCTTTTTTCTAGTCCCCCACGGTAGAGTCTATTCTCCTGGGTCTAAGCAACTGGGACTGCAGAAGAGCGTTTCCTAAGTGTTCCATGGTTGGGATTTTGTGTTTGCAGATTAGGCCGCTAATGACCTCACTGACCTGTCTTTGGCCAGTAGCTCAGTCTTTATGTTACTGGGGCAAGAGCCCAAAATTTCTTCTGTCCCCATCGAGTCATCTCCACGAACACTGCATTTAATACATGGCCTCTATAATATCCACCATCTGGTTCCCCCAACCTCACACCCCCTGCCACTTAAAACCCCAAAGATTGTTTTTCAGAGTCCATAGTATCTCATGGTTCACTTCCCCTTATTTCCCTCAACTCTCTTCTACTCTCTAACTCCTCCAGTCCTCCATGTTATTTGTTATGCTCTAGAAGTAAGTGAAACCATATGATACTTGACTCTCTCTGCTTGAGTTACTTCACTAGAATAATCTCTTCCAGCCCCGTCCATGTTGCTATAAATGTTGGGTATTAATCCTTTCTGATGGAGGCATAATACTGCATACTGTATATGAACCATATCTTCCTTATCTATTCATCCCTTGAAGGTATCTTGGTTCTTTCCACAGTTTGGCGACCGTGGGAATTGCTGCTATAAACTTTGGGTTACAGATGATCCTTCTTTTCACTGCAGAGTCACAGGGAAGCTCCATTTTTTATTTCTTGAGAAATCTCAATACCGTTCTCCAAAGAGGCTGCACCAATTTGCATTCCTATCAACAGTGTAAGAGGGTTCCCCTTTCTCCACATCCCCTCCAACACACGTTTTCAATATTGCTAATTTTGGTCATTCAACTGATGTAAGGTGATATCTCGATGTGCTTTTCATTTGAATCTCTCTGATGACTGATGATGATGAACATTTTTTCATGTGTCTGACAGCTCTCAATATGTCTCCATTGGAGAAATGTCTGTTCATATCATTTGGCCATTTTTTTTTATATGATTGTCTCTTTTGTGCGAGTTGAGGTTGAGGAGTTCTTAATAGATCGTGGATATCAAACTTTTGTCTTTACGTTCAATTCCAAATATCTTCTCCCACTCCGTGGGTTGCCTCTTTGTTTTCTTGTCTGTGCAGAAGCTTTTGATTTTGACCCCTTTCCCTCTAACTACCCATGTCCTCCATGCTTTTTGTTATGCTCCACAAATAAGTGAAACCATATGATAATTGACTCTCTCTGCTTAACTTATTTCACTCAGCATAATCTCGTCCAGTCAAATCCATGTTGATACAAAAGTTGGGTATTCGTCCCTCTGATGGAGTCCTAATACTCCATAGTGTATATGGACCACATCTTCCTTATCCATTTGTCTGTTGAAGGGCATCTTGGTTCTTTCCACAGTTTGGTGACCCGCCATTGCTGCTATAAACATTGGGGTAGAGACGGCCCTTCTTTTCACTACATCTGTATCTATGGGGTAAATAACCAGGAGTGCAATGGCAGAGTCATAGGAAAGTTCCATTTTTAATTTCTTGAGGAAACTCCACACTGTTATCCAAAAAGGCTGCACCAACTTGCATTCCCACCAACAGTGGAAGAGGCTTCCCCTTTCTCCACATACCCTCCAACACATGTTGTTTCCTGTCTTGCTAATTTTGGCCATTCTAAATGGTGTAAGTTGATATCTCAATGTATATCTTGAAAGAAGTTGCTGTGGCTCATATCAGAGAGATTACTGCCTATATTCTCCTCTAGGATGCTGATGAATTCCTGTCTCACGTTGAGGACTTTTTTCCATTTTGAGTTTATCTTTGTGTATGGTGTAAGAGAATGGTGGAGTTTCATTCTCCTACATATCATATAGCTTTCCAGTGTTCCATCACCATTTATTGAAGAGACAGTATTTTTACCACTGTATATTTTTTCCTGTTTGTCAAAGATTATTTGCCCATAGAGTTGAGGGTTCATATTTGGGCTATCTATTCTATTCCACTGGTCTATATGTCTATTTTTTATGTCAGGACCATTCTGTATTGGTGATCACAGCTTTGTAGTAAAGCTTGAAATCAAGTAACGTGATGCCACAAGTTTTATTTTTGTATTTCAACATTTCCTTAGCGATTCAGGGTCTCTTCTGATTCCATTCAAAATTTAGGATTATTTGTTGCATCTCTTTGAAGAATACCAGAGGAATTTTGATTGGAATCGCATTCAAAGAATACATTGCTCTAGGCAGTATAGACAATTTCACACTGTTTATTCTTTTGATGCAAGAGCATGGAATGGTCTTCCATCTTTT
The DNA here is from genome assembly GCF_964662115.1 of Mustela nivalis. NCBI lineage: Eukaryota > Metazoa > Chordata > Mammalia > Carnivora > Mustelidae > Mustela > Mustela nivalis. The sequence continues at coordinate 265,263 of NW_028135831.1, forward strand.
TGTGTCTTCTTCAATTATTTTCATGAGTGTTCTGTAGTTCTTCGAGTACAATTCCTTTACCTCTTTGGTTAGTTTTATTCCCAGGTACCTTATGGTTCTTAGTGCTATACTAAATTGAATTAATACTTTAATTTCTTTTTCTGTATTTTCATTGTTAGTGTACAAGAAAATCACTGATTTCTTCACATTGACTTTGTATCCTGCCAAGTTGATGAATTGCTGTATGAGTTCTAGTGGTTTGGGGGTGGAGTCTCTTGGGTTTTTCATATAAAGAATCATATTATCTGCAAAGAGAAAAGGTTTGAATTCTTCACTTACAATTTGGATAACTTTTATTTCTCTTTGTTGTCTGACTGCTGTTGCTAGGACTTTTAATACTATGGTGAACAAACATCTTAGAAACCATGAAAAAGAATGAGGGAAATAAATGATGCCATGAAACGTTCCAACATCAGAATTATCGAAATCCCCAAAGAGAAGGATAAAGAAAGAAGTCTCAAAGATCTAGTGAAATAAGTTATTTATGAAAAATTTCCCAATCTCACATATTGAACCAGCAATCATGTACTAGAGACCTAACAGTCTCCTCCCAAGATTATAGATAACAAAAACAAACCATCAAGAAAACTGATAGTCAAACTGAGGAATCATAATTGAAGGTATAATCTTTTGAAAGCCACTAGAACATAGAGGTTCCTTACTTACAGAGGAAAGCCCATCAGAATCACGTCAGACCTCTCCACAGAGACGTCTCAAGCAAAAAAGGCCTGGAAAGATATATTCAGGGCACTAAATGAGAAGAATATGCAGCCAGGAATACTTTATCCAGCAAGACTGAGATTCAAAATGGAGAGATAAAGAGTTTCCAAGAACGGCAAGGCTTAAAAGACAATGCAACTACCAAGCCGACACTAAATGAATATTAATGGGGGTTCTATAAAAGAGGAAAAAAATCCTAAGAATAGCATTGAACAGAAATATAGAGACAATTTACAGAAAGATAGACTTCAAAGGTCATACAATGTCAATAAAAATATATCTATCAATAATCACTCTCAATGTGAAAGGCCTAAATGTGCCCCCCAAAAATGGCACAGGGTTGCAGTTTGGATAAAATGACAGGATCCGTCCATACTTTGTCTATGAGAGACTTTTGAACCTAAAGATACACCCAGACTGAAAGTGAAAAAACGGAGAAACATCTTTCATGCAAATGTACTCAATAGAACGCTGGCATAGCTATTCTCATATCAGATAAATTAGATTTTAAACTAACGACTATAGTCAGAGATACAGAAGGACATTACATAATTCTTAAAGGGACTATCAACCAAGATGATCTAACAACTGTAAATAGCTCTGCCCCCAATATGGGTGCAGCCAATTACATAAGAAAACTGTTAATCAAGATAAAAAGTCATATTAATATGAATGGATTAATAGTAGGAGATCTTAACACACCTCTTTTATAAATAGACAGATCATCCAAGAAGAAAATCCATAAAGAAACAAAAGCATTTACTGATACATTGGACCAGATGGACCTCATAAATATATACAGAACATTCCTCTCTAAAACAACAGAACACTCATTCTCTCAAGTGCACATGGATCTCACTCATTATCCACCAAGACAATCTAAAAATTGTAAATATCTATGCCCCCTATATAGGAGCAGCCAATTACATAAGAAACTGTTAGTCAAGATAAAGAGTCATATTGACATGAATACATTATAGTAGGAGATCGTAACCTGCCTAACATCATCCAAGCAGAAAATCCATAAAGAAAGCATTAAATGACACATTGAACCACATGGACCTCATAGATATATACAGAATATTCCACCCTAAAACAACAGAATACTCATTTTCTCAAGTGCACATAGAACATTCACAAGAATAGACCACATACTGGCTCACAAATCAGGACTCAACCTATAACAAAAGAATGAGAATATTCCCTGCATATTCTCAGATCACAATGCTTAGAAACTGGAGATCAATCACATGAAAAAGTTCCTAAGGAACTCAAACACCTGGAAGCTAAAGAGCTCCTTGGTTAAGAATGCTTGGATCACCACACACAAAACTAGACTCCCAATGGATGAAAGACCTCAATGTGAGAAAGGATTTCATCAAAATCCTTGAGGAGAACAGAGGCAGCATCCTCTTTGACCTCAACCGCAGCAACATCTTTCTAAGAACATCACCAAAGTCAACAGAAGCAATGAAACAAATGAACTATTGTGATTTCATCAAGATCAAAAGGAAACAGTGAGCAAGACCAAAAGACAACTGACAGACTGGGAGAAGATATTGCAAATGACATATCCAATAAAGGGCTAGTATCCAATATGTATAAAGAGCTTGGAAAACTCAACGCACAAAGAACAATGTAATACTCTGCAACCATCAAAAGAAAAGAAATCTTGCCATTTGCAATGACATGAATGGAACTAGAGGGTATTATGCTTAACAAAATAAGCCAATCCGAAAAAGATAACTATCATATGATCTCCTTGATATGAGGAAGTGGAGATGCAATTTGGGGAGTTTGGGGAGTACGAAAAGAACAAATGAAAGAACATGGGATTGGGAGGGAGACAAACAATAAAGGACTCAATCACAAAAACTAGCCTGACGGTTGCTGCTGTGAGGGGGGACAGGAGAGGGTGGTGAGGATATGGACTTCGGAGAGGGTATATGCTATGATTAGTCCTGTGAATTGTGTAAACTTGGCGATTCACACACCTGCATCACTGGGGTTAAAAATAAGTTATATATTGATAAAAATAATGAATTAATTACTTTAAAATTTTTTAAAAAGATAGAAATCTTGAATCAACCAGGAGATCAAAGAAGAACTCAAACAATTCAGGGAAAACAATGAGAATGAAGACATTTTGGTCCAAAACCTATGGGATACAGCAAAGATGGTCGTAATGGAGAAATACATATCCATGCAAGCTTCCCTCAAAAAAATATGTAAAAATTCAGAATACACCACTTGTCTCTACACCTTAATGAACTGGAGAACCAACAACAAATCAAACCAACTCCATACATAAGAAGGAAAATAATCAAGATTAGAGCTGAGATCAATGAGGTAGAAACCAGAGATACAGTAGAACGTATCGATGAAACTAAAGTTGGTTTTTTGAAAGAATCAATAAGATCGACAAACAATTGGCCACACTAATCTTAAGGAAAGAAATGAAGCCAAAATTAATAAAATTATGAATAAAAAGGGAGAGATAGCAACTAACAACAAGGAAACAATTATCAGAAGTTATTATCAGTAGTTATATGCCAAGAAGCTAAGCAATCTAAATGAAATAGATGCATTCCTGGAAATCTTTGAATGCCCAGAATTAAACAAGGAAGAAATTAACAACCTGAATAGAACAATATCTAGTAACTAGATTTAAGCAGTGATCAAAAACCTCCCCAAATACAAGAGCCTAGTACCTGAGGGATTCCCTGGGGAATTCTACCAAACTTTCAAAGAAGAAATAACACCTATTCTCCTGAAGCTGTTTCAAAAATTGAACCAGAGGAAAAACTTCCAGACTCTTTCTATGAATCCAGCATTACCCTGATCCTTTAACCAGGCAAGGACCCTATCAGAAAAGAGAATTTTAGACCAATATCCCTGATGAATATGGATGCTAAGATTCTCAGCAAGATCATAGAACAGGATACAACAGCACATAAAAAAAAAAAAAAATCCACCATTACCAGGTGGGATTCATCCGTGGGCTACAAGGATGATTCAACATTTGCAAATCAATCAATGTGATAGAACAAATCAATATGAGAAGATAGAAGAACCACATGGTCCTCTCAATTGATGCAGAAAAAGCATTGGACAAAATCCAGCATCCGTTCCTGATCAAAACTCTTCAAAGTATAAGGATAGAAGGACCATTCATGAACTTCATCAAATCTATGAAAGACTCCCAGCAAATATCATTGTCAATGGGAAAAAGCTTGCAGCCTTCCTTTTGAGATCAGAAACTTAACTAAACCCACTCTCACCAATCTAGTTCAACAAAATATTAGAAGTCCTAGCAATAGCAATCAGACAACAAAGAGAAATAAAAGGTATTCAAATTGGCAATGAAGAAATTAATCTTTTCTCTTTGCACAAGACATACTTCTTTATATGAGAAATCCAAAAGACTCCACCCTGCAAACTACTAGAACTCATATAGCAATTCAGAATTGTGTCAGGATACAAAGTCAATGTATAGAAACAGGGGCTTTCTTTTACACTAACAATGAAAATACCGAAGGTGAATTTAGAGAATCAATTCCATTTACTATAGCACCAAGAAGCACAAGATACCTGGGAATAAACCTAAACAAAGAGGTAAAAGAACTGTATTTGAGAAACTACAGAACACTCGTGTAAGAAATGGAAGACACTAAAACAAGGAAAACTATTCCATGCTCTTGGATCCGAATAATAAACATTGTGAAAATGTCTATACTGCCTCTAGCAATCTATCCTTTTAATACCATTCCCATCAAAATTCTACAGGTATTTTTCAAAGACCTGGAGCAAATAATCTTAAAATTTATATGGAATCAGAAGAGAAGCTGAATTGCTAATGAAATCTTGAAAAACAAACATATAACTGAGAGCATCGCATAACCTGATTCCAAGCTTTACTACAAAGCTGTGATCACCAAGACAGCATGGTACTGGCTTAAAAAGTGACACATAGACCAGTGGAACAAAGTAGAGAGCCCATATATGGACCCTCAACTCTATGGACAAATAATCTTCGACAAATCAGGAAAAAAATATACAGTGGAAGAAAGACAGTCTCTTCAATAAGTAGTGATGGGTACACTGGACAGCTATATGTAGAAGAATGAAACTCGACCATTCTCTTACACCCTACACAAACATAACTCAAAATTGATAAAGACTTCAGCATGAGACAGGTATCCATCAGAATCTTAGAGGAGAAGATAGGCAGAGATTTCTTTGATATCAGCCACAGCAACATCTTTCTATATATAACTGCAAGGAAAAAAAAAGAAAAAAAAGAAAAAATGAACTTTGGGCTTTATCAAAATCAAAAGCAACTTCACAGCAAAGGAAACAGTCAACAAAACAAAGAGGCAACCCACGGAATGGGAGAAGATATTTGCAAATGACAGTACAGACAGAAGGTTGATATCCAGGATCTATAATGAACTCCTCAAACTGAACACACACAAAACAGACAATCATATCAAAAAATGGGCAGAAGATTAGAACAGACTCTTCTCTAAGACCTACAAATGGCTATCAGACACATGAAAAAATGTTCATCATCACTAGCCATCAGGGAGATTCAAATGAAAACCACATTGAGATACCACCACATCATTTAGAATTGCCAAAATTAGCAAGACAGGAAACAACATGTGTGGGAGAGGATGTGGAGAAAGGGGAACCCTCTTCCACTGTTGGTGGGAATGCAAGTTGGTGAAGCTGCTTTGGAAAACAGTTGGAGGTTCCTCAAGAAATTAAAAATAGAGCTTCCCTATGACCTTGCAATTGCACTAGTGGGTATTTACACCAATGCTCCAGATATAGTAAAAAGAAGAGCCATCTGTACCCACTGTTTATAGCAGCAATGTTCATGGTGGTCAAACTGTGGAATGAACCAAGATGCCTTTCAATGGACGAATGGATAAGGAAGATGTGGTCCATATAGACTATGGAGTATTACGCCTCCATCAGAAAAGACGAATACCCAACTTTTGTAGCAAAATGGAAGGGACTGGAAGAGATTATGCTGAGTGAAATAAATCAAGCAGAGAGAGTCAATTATCATACGGTTTCATTTACTTGTGGAGCATAACAAATAACATGGATGACAAGGGGTAATCAAAAGGAGAAGGAAGTTGAGGAAAATTAGAAGGGGTATAGAGAATCATGAGAGACTATAGAATCTGAAAAACAATCTGAGGGTTTTAAGAGGTGGTGGTTTGGAGGTTGGGAGAACCAGCTGGTGGGAATGGGAGAGGGCATAGATTGCATTGATCACTGGGTGTGGTGCAAAAACAATGAATAAAATAAAGGAAAAAAAGAAATTAACAAAAAATAAGTGTTATGTGAAATGCACGCTGACAACACACACACACACTCACACACACACAGAGAGAAATAAGACACAAACAGATGGGGAGGAAGTGATGAATCACACTAAAGGAAGCAAGCCTCAAAGAAAATACCATAAAGGGGAAAGGAACAGTGAATCTAAGTCACAAACCAAACAAAATGGGAAATATAACTCCTTCATTATCAATAAGTAGTTCAGGTATACAGGACTAAAGTCTCCTATCATTACAAAACCATTGTTGGACTGAATGAAAATTTAGAAGAAAAAAAAAAAAAAGGCCAAGAAGTTCACCAGAAAGAACAAAAACAAAGTGAGCTCAACCTTATGTTAACCATAGCAAATTACCTTCCACTATAAAGATACACATAGATTGAAAATGAAGGATTTGGGAAGACAAAGATTATGCTATTGGCAACGAGAAGAGAGCCAAAGTAATTGTGCCTATGGCAGATAGATTTTATAGCTTTGAGAGACAAAAGATTACGGGAAGGTGTTTTGTCTTGATGCAGCATCAAAACATCAGAAATGTGGATGAATTGCAATGTATACACCACCTTCCTGGCTGTATCTAAATGTGGAAGCATATTATCAGACTGGAATGGAGATTAGGACCACAATCCAATATTGTTGGGACTATGATATCCACTTACAGCACAGGACAGATCATCCAAATGGAAGATGCTAAGGAATAAAAGACGTCATCATCGGCTCTCTAGACCAACTGAACTTTGGGGAAACATGCATAAGATTGAGTCCCTGAGGACCATAAGAGAAGTTCTTTCCAAGGTCATACCTTACATTGTCTATCACAGATACTGTGCTGGAGTCCAACTCTAGTCTTCATTAATAGAAGACATTTCAATTACTATTTTATAAACTTATGAACACGAAGGTAAGAAAAAAGAAAAAAACATCACTTATGAATGGGTAACACAGACAGACACTAATAGTTGGAAAATAGTACACACTCGAGAACTAGCAATGAATCAAACAAAGAAAATCAAAAGCAAAATCAGAAACTACTTTGAACAAAGAAAATTGAAAAACTTATAAGATGATGCCAAAATATTTTATGGGGAAAGAATAAAGGATTAAATGAGTGTACTTCCAAAAATTCAAAACACTGAAAAAAAGGAACCTAACATGAGGCCATAAGAAACTAAGAAAGAAGAATCAATCTCTAAGTTAACAGGAAAAAGAAAATAATGCATATGATCATCAAAATAAAAGAAATACAAACAAATATGAAAAAATCAGGAGAACTCACAGGTCAGTTTAGAAAACTTTAACAAACTGGAGGAGTCATTACCTGGAAAAACTGGGAGACAAGCATACAGCTGAAAGTATGAGACCACATGACAACTGATAGAAAGGAAAAAAAAATTCTAAAAGACTTCTATACAGAATTATGCCTGCAAATCCAAGAACTGAGAGAAAAGGATTTATTCCAAGACACATATCAAATTCCAAGATTAGAAGAGGAAACCTACAAAATCTGAGCTCTCTACTAGTGACAAAGCGTTTGAAGCAGCAATCAAATACCTCCCAATACACAGAAGGCCAGGTCCAAATCATTTTCCTGGTCAACATTTCTAGATATTTAATAAAGTCAATGTCGTTTCTTCTCATCGATTCCAGAAATGGAGGAGACGGGCAAATTCTGATGTACAAGTATAAGGACCTAATTCAGATAAGGACATTATAGGAAACAAATTTCATGCCATTTTAATAAGTAAAGATAATAAATAAATAATTCTGTCCTCTTCTCTGTCTGTCTTCATCTGGTTTTGCAAGGGCCAGTTTGTATTTATTTTAAGTTTTTGATATGAAGAGGAAGCCAGTCTATCATCCATCATTTTTTTAATTTTTTATTTTTTATAAACATATATTTTTATCCCCAGGGGTACAGGTCTGTGAATCATCAGGTTTACTCACTTCACAGCACTTACCAAAGCACATACCCTCCCCAATGTCCATAATCCCACACTCTTCTCCCAAACCCCCTCCCCCACCAACCCTCAGTTTGTTTTGTGAGATTAAGAGTCACTCATGGTTTGTCTCCCTCCCAATCCCATCTTGTTTCATTTATTCTTCTCCTACCCACTTAAGCCTCCATGTTGCATCACCACTTCCTCATATCAGGGAGATCATATGATAGTTGTCTTTCTCTGCTTGACTTATTTCGCTAAGCATGATACACTCTAGTTCCATCCATGTTGTCGCAAATGGCAAGATTTCATTTCTTTTGATGGCTGCATAGTATTCCATTGTGTATATATACCACATCTTCTTGATCCATTCATCTGTTGATGGACATCTAGGTTCTTTCCATAGTTTGGCTATTGTGGACATTGCTGCTATAAACTTTCGGGTGCACGTGCCCCTTTGGTCACTACATTTGTATCTTTAGGGTAAATACCCAGTAGTGTAATTGCTGGGTCATAGGGCAGTTCTATTTTTAACATTTTGAGGAACCTCCATGCTGTTTTCCAGAGTGGCTGCACCAGCTTGCATTCCCAACAACAGTGTAGGAGGGTTCCCCTTTCTCCGCATCCTCGCCAGCATCTGTCATTTCCTGACTTGTTGATTTTAGCCATTCTGACTGGTGTGAGGTGGTATCTCATTGTGGTTTTGATTTGTATTTCCCTGATGCCGAGTGATATGGAGCACTTTTTCATGTGTCTGTTGGCCATCTGGATGTCTTCTTTGCAGAAATGTCTGTTCATGTCCTCTGCCCATTTCTTGATTGGATTATTTGTTCTTTGGGTGTTGAGTTTGCTAAGTTCTTTATAGATTCTGGACACTAGTCCTTTATCTGATATGTCGTTTGCAAATATCTTCTCCCATTCTTTCAGTTGTCTTTTGATTTTGTTAACCGTTTCCTTTGCTGTGCAAAAGCTTTTGATCTTGATGAAATCCAAATAGTTCATTTTTGCCCTTGCTGCCCTTGCCTTTTGCGTTGTTCCTAGGAAGATGTTGCTGCGGCAGAGGTCGAAGAGGTTGCTGCCCGTGTTCTCCTCAAGGATTTTGATAGATTCCTTTTGCACATTGAGGTCCTTCATCCATTTTGAGTCTATTTTTGTGTGTGGTGTAAGGGAATGGTCCAATTTCATTTTTCTGCATGTGGCTGTCCAATTTTTCCACCACCATTTATTGAGGAGGCTGTCTTTTTTCCATTGGACATTCTTTCCTGCTTTGTCGAAGATGAGTTGACCATAGATTTGAGGGTCTATTTCTGGGCTCTCTATTCTGTTCCATTGATCTATGTGTCTGTTTTTGTGCCAGTACCATTCTGTCTTGATGATGTCAGCTTTGTAATAGAGCTTGAAATCCGGAATTGTGATGCCACCAACGTTGACTTTCTTTTTCAATATCCTTTGGCTATTCAAGGTCTTTTCTGGTTCCATATAAATTTTAGCATTATTTGTTTCATTTCTTTGGAAAAGATGGATGGTACTTTGATAGGAATTGCATTAAATGTGTAGATTGCTTTAGGTAGCATAGACATTTTCACAATATTTATTCTTCCAATCCAAGAGCATGGAACATTTTTCCATTTCTTTGTGTCTCCTCAATTTCTTTCATGAGTATTATATAGTTTTCTGAGTATAGATTCTGTGTCTCTTTGGTTAGGTTTATTCCTAGGTATCTATGGTTTTGGATGCAATTGCAAATGGGATTGACTCCTTAATATTTCTTTCTTCTTTCTTGCTGTTGGTGTAGAGAAATGCAACTGATTTCTGTGCATTGATTTTATATCCTGACACTTTACTGAATTCCTGTATAAGTTCTAGCAGTTTTTGAGTCAAAAGATTGGGATCATTCCCTGCATACTTTCAGACCACAATGCTCTAAAGCTAGAACTCAACCACAAAATGAAGTTTGGAAAGAACCCAAATACATGGAGACTAAATAGTATCCTTCTAAAGAATGAATGGGTCAACCGGGAAATTAAAGAAGAATTGAAAATAGTCATGGAAACAAATAATAATGAAAATACAATGGTTCAAAATCTGTGGGACACAACAAAGGCAGTCCTGAGAGAAAAATATATAGCGGTACAAGCCTTTCTCAAGAAACAAGAAAGGTCTCAGATACACAACCTAACCCTACACCTAAAGGAGCTTGAGAAAGAAGAAAGAAACCCTAAGCCCAGCAGGAGAAGGGAAATCATAAAGATCAGAGCAGAAATCAATAATAGAAACCAAAAAACAATAGAACAAATCAACGAAACTAGGAGCTGGTTCTTTGGAAGAATTAATAAAATTGATAATCCCCAGGCCCGACTTATCAAAAAGAAAAGAGAAAGGACCCAAATAAATGAAATCATAAATGAAAGAGGAGAGATCACAACTAACAACAAAGAAATACAAACTATTATAAAAACATACTATGAACAACTCTACGGCAATAAATTTGACAATCTGGAAGAAATGGATGCATTCCTAGAAACATATAAACTACCACAACTGAACAAGGAAGAAATAGAAAGCCTGAACAGACCCATAACCAGTAAGGAGATTGAAACAGTCATTAAAAATCTCCAAACAAACAAAAGCCCAGGGCCAGACGGCTTCCCAGGGGAATTCTACCAAACATTTAAAGAAGAACTAATTCCTATTCTCCTGTAACTCTTCCAAAAAATAGAAATGGAAGGAAAACTTCCAAACTCATTTTATGAGGCCAGCATCACCTTGATCCCAAAACCAGACAAGGATCCCACCAAAAAAAGAGAGCTATAGACCAATATTCTTGATGAACACAGATGCAAAAATACTCAACAAAATACTAGCCAATAGGATTCAACTGTACATTAAAAAGATTATTCACCACGACCAAGTGGGATTTATTCCAGGGCTGCAAGTTTGGTTCAACATCCGCAAATCAGTCAATATGATACAACACATCAATAAAAGAAAGAAAAAGAACCATATGATATTCTCAATAGATGCTGAAAAAGCATTTGACAAAGTACAGCATCCCTTCCTGATCAAAACTCTTCAAAGTGTAGGGATAGAGGGCACATACCTCAATATCATCAAAGCCATCTATGAAAAACCCACCGCAAATATCATTCTCAATGGAGAAAACCTTAAAGCTTTTCCGCTAAGGTCAGGAACACGGCAGGGATGTCCATTATCACCACTGCTATTCAACATAGTACTAGAGGTCCTAGCCTCAGCAATCAGACAACAAAAGGAAATTAAAGGCATCCAAATCGGCAAAGAAGAAGTCAAATTATAACTCTTCGCAGATGATATGATACTATATGGGGGAAACCCAAAAGACTCCACTCCAAAACTGCTAGAACTTATACAGCATTTGTTTTTGACAGAGCATTCACTGATACTTTAGCTCCATATACGACCTAGTGCCCATCTTAATATATACCACAACTTCTCAAAACCCAGTTCCCTCATCCCCTTCATGTCTCCCTTTTCTGCAATTCTAAGCTTGTTTTAAAGAGTGCTGAGTCACTCAGGAGTGATATCCATTTGCCTCCTTCTCTAATTTCTTCCCCTTCAGTGTTCCCTTTCTTTACTAAGAGCCAAGGTATTCCCCTTCCTTTACTCAGGGCCAAGGTATTCCTCATGAGGCACACACAGGGGAAGCCATATGATATTGCCCTTTGTCTGCTTGCCTTTTTCATTTTGAATCACCCTTTTCTGTATCATTCCTGTCAATGCAAGTACCAGGGATTCATCCTCCCTGATGACTGAGGAATACACTGTTGACAATATTAACCACACTTTCTTTATCCTCTAGTCTTTGCAAGGGTATTGCCACTCAATCCACAGTTCTGCTCCAGTGGGCATGGCAGGCCATCGATATAGGCCATTCCTTTTCCTCTTATTGAAAGGACTTGATCAAAATATCTATACCCATTACCACAGCAGGTCAAGTTACCTAATGAGGACAAGGGGTGCTGTGCAGGGCTCTTCCTTCAGCATTAGCTCTCATGTAGAATGTCACTCTCCTTGAAGCCTTTGCAAAGGTGTTTAAGGTAAAATCAAGTAGACAGAGCCCTAATCCCTAATGACAGGTGTTTCAGAACAGTAGGAGATAAGGACACAGAAAGCACAATACATCCATGCCCTAACATTTTTCCTTGAAAATGGACTTTCCATACCTTAATCCTCACTGACCCATAGTGAAAAGACAATGATAAAGGACTCTCTCACCACAGGATGACAAACACCACAGAGATCTGATTATATCCAAGAGGTCTCATTGTTTACTGAGATCTGTAGAAATTGCAGTGGAAATAGGGAAACCTTGCCATCTCTGTATAAATGTTGGCCCAAATGATGGTATACCGATTGTCATTTTCTTTTATCTTTGTCTAGAAAGGGGAAGTGAGAAATTAACACAAGACAACCTGAGTTCTATATCAGTCCTAGAGAGTTCTTTTTCTGTCCTTCCAGGGGCCTCTCCCAAAGTCATAGGATGCATAGGTCATGAGAAAGGGAATGGTGCTTCAGTGAAGCCAGCTTTTATGATGTCACAAAGCTTTGAGGTCATAGGCATGCCTGAACACTACACTTGGCAGGAGTAGTCATGGGTGGGCCAAGAGGAACCCATGCCCTCCCCAACTGCTGGAGCCGCCTGGGTCTCTCACCAAGGCAGTTTGCAAAGCAAGTTGGTGTCACATTCTCTTGTGCCAAATATTTAATCTTTGGTCATGACGGTCAGCACCATCCATCTAGACTCTGGATAAAGGCAAGAACCCAACATTCCATCCTACCCACAAAAGGCCAAGAAAGAACCAGGCCTCAAACAAAGCATCAGGGGAGGAACACCACCTGCCACACATACGTATGGTCCTCTCAGCCAATAAGGGTCTTCTGACCAAGAAAAGGGCCACCCAAGGAAAGCTCAAAGGGAACACCCAAAACCATTTCAAAGACAAATCTGGAGTCTTCAACAGCAAGGACTCCAGTACTTTAACATCTCAAGAAATCATGCCAAAAGAGTATTTTAATATTCAAAACTGAACAAGAACCAAAGGCGGATTTTACAACCTAGAACGTGAGGCACAGAACAGACACATGTACTTGGGGTCCACATGAGTAAGCATGGATCATGTTGCAAAAAGCCCATAGCACAAGTGAAGCCATCTGAAAGACTTTCATGCCCATTTTAGGATGTCAACATGTATCTCCAAAAGTCATCATTGAACATGATTCGATTGTCAAGGAACCTTGAGCATTCCAACAGGGTGGTGCAACTACCCTCTGGGGAACTGAATGGAGATGTGGTAGCACAAACTTGCCTTAACCCTCTCATGACCATCTCCGAAATGGTTTCATTTGATAACCAAACAATGCTTCTTGGGGAAGACAGGAATGTTCTAATGAAACCAAGACAGGTTGAACAATGTGAGAACAAAGGGCCATTACAGCGGGACAGACAGCTGATGGTACACGTTGGTGAGGAGATACAGGAAGAAAAGAACAATAGCATTAATAAGGGATCACATAGCGAAGGTCTGGCATTTTAGGATGGTTGGAGGTACTCTGTACCTGGCTGCATTCTATAGGGACTTAGGTCCAAAAAAAAAAAAAAAATCCTCTGGTCCAAGTAAATCCTTGTAAACACTTTTTGTGTTTTTTTTTTTTTTTTTTTTTTTTTTTTTGGCAAATGATCCACATGCACTTTCGACAGAGAGACAGAGATAACAGTCAGGGGGTGGAGCTGGAGAGGGAGAAGCAGACTTTCCCAGAGCAGGGAATCTGAGACCATTGTTGATGCCATGATCCTGGGGTCATGAGTTGAGCTAAAGGCTGCCTTTGAACTGATGAACACACCCTGGGACCCAAACTTTGTCTTCCTAATACCTCCTAGTTCTAGAAAAGAACCATGACTCTCTCACTGTTCAGAAATGCATGGGATACGGATTTTTGATTGGGCTGGTGTTGCTTGCTATATCTGAACTGCTTCAAGAGCTGGTATTGCTTGTCAACTTGAAGTCAGTGACTTGACTATGAAGACATTTCTCTCCCATGGATATTTTCTTAAAGAGAATACATTTATTGCGAACTTTTGAAGGGGTTTGGCACTATATCTTGTGTTGCCCTTTTTCTGATGATGGTGATTGAAATCCTCCCTATCTCCAAATACGGTTCTCCATTTTTGCTCCAAGATGAGGGACATTTTCAGCTCTTATTTCACAAAGAAAAGTTTGGCCCTCTTTTTTATTTCTCTCCTAGGTCTCCTCACATAAACACCTCTTGCTATTACTTGGAGTCAATGATTTCCCTAAGCTCAATGTCATGGTCCATCATTCTTTCTTCTATCTTTGGATTTTCTTCCTTATTTTCTACTCTTTTTCTTCCAGGTCACTCATTGGATCCTCATATTCTACCAGACTGCTGGACTTTGCATCCAGTCTGTTACCAATCTTTTCACCAGGAACTCTTTATTTTCTTTTATTTTTATCAGTTTTATCTCTGTGATTCGAGACTCCCTGATATCTTCTTTGTTTTCTGATGTACAGGGAGTATCCTGGCTGCTGCTTTCAATCCTCAATCGGGCGTGTTATATGTAGAGGTTTCACTCTGATTGTCTGGCCAAGATAATTTCTTGTCCTTTTTCGTCGGCATCAATTGATTCTTTCATCTTTGCACTGGATCTAGGTCTCTGACTTCTTCTCTGAATTCGAAAAGCCTATTCTGTTTTCTACACTGAGGGTAATTTCTTTTGGAAGAATGGATCATAGATTGCTCAAGACTGGCCCTTGAGGCAGTCTTGCGGGTGTGTGGTATGCATGCCCTCTGCTGTTGTGTTGTGGCTGTCCCCTGTCTTTGACGGCAGTCCTCTTCAGAGGCTCTCATGCCTGAGCAAAATAGGGTGAGGTTTAGCGTGGTGGGCTCTGGTGTACCTGTGAAAGAAGATGTTGAACCAACTCATCAGAACGGATGGCTGCAGAATGCTGTGGTCAGGAAAGAGCATGTGGGCAGGGCTTTTTTCTAGTTCCCTACAGGAGACTCTGTTCTCCTGGGACTAAGCAACATGGACTGAGGAAGTCAGTCCCCACAGAGTTCCACAGTTACGACTTCGTGTTTGCAGGTTAGGCAGCTAAAGTCCTCATCACCCTATCTTTGGACAGTAGGTCAGTCTTGATATTGCTCGTGAGAAAGCCCAAAATTTATTTTGCCACCATAAAGTCATCTCCATGCACATTGCCTATCATGGATGCACTGCCAGAAGCCACTATCTTCCCACTGTGTCTCCTGGTACTGTCTTTGATCATGGTTTCTAGTCTGTCTTCACCTGGTTGCTTGTTGGTGTTTTATCCAGGAGAAACTCAGTGTTCTCTCGAGTCTATGTCTGCAAGTCTACTGATCTTAAATCTCCAGGACTCAGGACTCATTGTTGGCAAGAACTCATGCCATTCCGACCCTTTGATGGTCACAGCCAATGGTTTCAGGAAACATGCTCCTTGTGACTTCTTAGTGTGCTCCTGTCTCCTATGCCATTTTCTTTCACATTGGCTCACTTTTTTCTGAAGCACCAACTGCCCATGTCTTCCCAAAGCCATGTCTTCAACTTCACCAATAGTCTCTGCTATTTCTTTTCTCTTTTGCTGTGGAGTTTTGTTTGTTGCCTTCAGGTCATTTACTGCCATGTTGCTCTTGATGGGGTAATCTCCCAGTTTTGTTCAAGCATGAAGAAAAGCTTGAGTTCCCAGCCACTATTACCATCTCACTGTCCTCCGAAGACACTGCAAACTCCTACCCAGCCATACAAGAATAAATTCTTGCCCCTTGCCTCATATGGCAGAATTGTGGAGAGCACTGGGCTACGTCACATCTATCCTTGTCAGAAAGAGAAATAACACAAAATTTCACTCTCTCATGGTAGTCAAGAAACATGTGAAAAAGAATAGGAAAAAGGGACAAACAATATGCCTCTAACGAGTCAGACAATTTTTTCTTTGTATGTTTGAAGACCAGTTAGTGAGAATATGTGTTTATAAAAGAGGACTAAATGAGACATTCTTTGTAGGAAATGTGGCTGAGTAATGGAATGTGAGTTTTCAAATCATATCAAATTGAATTGCTATTCATAAAATACCAATTTCTTATCTCTTGAAATTTCATTATAAGTGTTATATGAAACACACACACACACACACACACACACACACACACACACATGAGACACACGAAAGATGGGGAGGAAGTGAGGAAACACACTAAAGGAAGCATACCCCAAAGAAAATATCATAATGTGGAAAGTTACATTAGGACTCCAAGTTAGAAATAAACCAAAATGAGAAAGATAACTCCTAACCTATCAATAATTACTTCAAGTATTCAGGATAAATTCTCCTATCACTATAAACAGACTGTTGGACTGGATAAAAAAAATTAAAAAAAGGAAAAAATGTCAATAGGAAAAGAATGGAAACTAAACAAGCTCGACCTTATGTTGCCCATAAGAGATTTCCTTCAACAATAAAGATACACACAAAGATACCTTCTAATATTAAGTGAAGGAATTAGGAAGTCTTACGTTATGCAACTGGCAAGGAGTGGAGAGCCAAACTGTGCTTTTGGCAGAAAGAGAGATTTTATGGCTTCAAGACACAAATAAGTTAAAAGAAATTAACAGAAAATTAACAGTTAACAGAAGTTAAAGTTAACATAAAACTTAAGAGTTATAAGAATAAAAGTTAGCAGGAGAATTGAAATAATGCATATGATTATCAAAATAAAAGAAATATAAACAAACTAATAGGAAAAATTCAGGAGAACTCACACGTCAGTTTAGAAAACTTTAACAAACTGGAGGAGGCAATACCTGAATAAAACTGGGAGACAAGCATACAGCTGAAAGTATGAGAACAAATGACAATTTATAGATAGGATAAAAAATTTCCTAAAAGACACCTTTACACAATTATGCCAGCAAATCCAAAAATAGGATAAATTCTAAGAAACATATCAATTCCCTCGTTTAGGTATAAAACCTACAAAATCGAGGTCTCTAGTCAAGACCAAGGTGTTTGAAGCAGTAATTAAACACCTCCCAAAAGACAGAAGGCCAGGTCCAAATCACTTTCCTGGTCAACTCTTTTAGACATTTAATAAAGACAATGTATTTTCTTCTCAACGATTCCAGAAATGGAGGAGGTGGGTAGACTCTAATTTACAAGTATAAAGACCTAATTCAGATAAGGACATTTTAGGAAACAAATTCCATGACATTTCAATAAGGAAAGATAATAAAAATGCAATTCTTTCCTTTTCTCTGTCTTCACCTGCTTTCGAAAAGACCAGTTTGTTTTTATTTTAATTTTTTATGTTGAAATAGAAGGCCTATCAACCATCATACGTTTTTACAGAGTATTCACGGATATTTTAGTTCCATATACGACCTAGTGCTCATCGTGATATATGCCACAACTCCTCAACACCCATTAGCCAGTTCCCTCATTCTCTGCATGTCCCTCTTTTATGTAACCCTCAGCTTGGTTCTCAGAGTCAGGAGTCACTCCTGGTTTCTCTCTTTCTGTGACTTCTTCTCCTTCAGTTTTCACTTCTTTCCTTCCATGGTATTCTTCCAGGGGCATATAGGAAGTAAAATATATGATATTTCCCTTTGTCGGCTTGCCTTTTTTGTTTTGCATAATCCAGTCCTCTGGCATTCATGTCAATGAAAGTACCAGAGGTTCATCACCCATGAGGAATACTCTGTTGCCAAGATGGACCACACCTTCTTTATCCACTACCATTTGCAAGGGTATTGCAGCTCAATCCACAGTTCTGCTCAAGTGGGCATTGCAGGGCATCCCTATAGGCCGTACTTTTCTTTGATTGAAGATACTTGGTTAACATGGCTATGCCCATTACCACATCAGGTAGCGTTAACTCACGATGACATGGAATGCTGTCCAGGGATCTTCCATAAGGCTAAGCTATTATGCAGAATGTCACTCGCTTGAAGACTTCGCAAATGTGTTTAAGTTAAAACAAGGTAGACAGAACCTTAATCCCTTATTACTAGTGAATTGAACACTAGGAGATGAGGACACAGACAGCACAATACATCCATGTCCTAACATTTCTGCTAGATAATGAAATTTCCATCCCTTAGTCATGACTGACCCATAAGGAAAAAATGCTGAGAAGGACTTTCTCACCCACAGGAAGACAAACCTCAAAGAGAGCTAATGATACCCTCTATATTTTCAGTGGAAATAGGAACAACTTGCTTTCTCTGGAGAAATGTTGCCCTAAAGGATGGCATACTGAACGTCATTTCCTTTTCTCTTTGTCTAGAAAGTGGTAGTGGGAAATTAACACAAAAGACGACCTGGAGTCTTGATCAGACTCAGAGGGCTCTTTTTCTGTCCTTCCAGGGGCATTCTACTTAAAGCCATAGGATTCAAAGGTCAGGAGATAGTGACTTCAGTGAAGCCAGCTTCTGTGATATCACAAAGCTTTGAGGTCATAGCAACCACTTTTTTCAAAAACATGCCTGATCACTACACTTGGCTGGAGTAGTCAAAAGTGGGCCAAGGGGATCCCAAGCCTCACAAACCGCTGGAGCCACCTGGGTCTCTCACTAAAGCAGCTTGGTAAATGAGTATGTGTCACCTTTTCTATGGCCGGATTCATAGCCTTTGGTCGTGAATATAAGCACCAGCCCTCTGGACTCCAAAAAAAGGCAGGAATCCACCATTTTATCCTACGTACAAAAGGCCAAGAAAGTTGAGCCCTCAAACAAAGCATGACGGGAAGAACTCCATAGCCTGCAAATGGCTATGGTCCTCCCAGTCAATCAGGGCACTTCTGACCAGGAAAAGGGCCACCCAAGGAAAGCTCAAGGGGAACACCAACAAGCACACCAAAGACGTGTCTGGAGTATTCAACAGCAAGTGCACGAGTACCTTGAACGTCTCCAGAAATCATGACCATATGGCATCCCAGGCTTCATAATTGACCAAGCACCAAAGACAGACTCTACACCCTAGACCCTTAGGTCCAGGATGTACCCATTTACTTGGAGTCAACAGGAGCAAGTGTGGATCTTTTGGAAGAGACCCATAGCCCAAGTAAAGCCAGATGAAAGTCATTTATGACCGTATCAGAATGACAATCTGTATCTCCAAAATGACAGATTGAAGAGGATTGAATGTCAAAGAAGCTTGAGCACTCCCACATGGTGGTGCAGCTACCCTCTGAGGAACTGAATGGAGATGTGGCAGCACAGGTGCAGCTACCCTCTGGGGAACTGAATGGAGATGTGGCAGCACAGGCCTGCCTTAACCCTCTCATAACCATCCCCCAAATAGTTTCTTGCAATAAGAAAACAGTGCCTCTTGTGGAAAATGGGTATGTTCTAAAGGAGCCAGGAGAAGGGAATTATGTGTCAACTATGGCCATTATAGGGGGGCAGACACTGGATGCTACAGGTTGGTAAGGAGATACAGGAAGACAACAGGAGAATGAGCAAGGGAGTTCAGAGCAAAGGCCTGGCATTTTAGGATGGTAGGAGCTACTCTGTACTTGGCTGCATTTCTTAGGGACCTAGGTCCAAATTAAATACACCATCTTCTGGCCCCAGTCAGTCCTTTCACACTGGTTTTGTTTTTGTTTTTTGTCAAATGATGCACGTGCAAATATTTGACAGAGAGACAGAGAGTTCACAATCAGGGGGTGGAGCTGGAGAGGGAGCTGACTTGCTCCTAAGTAGGTAAACTACTCAGTGCCTTTTAATCTTATCTTTGTTTCTGTTCCCACATAAGGGTAATTTTCAGCTCTGATTTCTTAAAGAAATGTTCAACCCTCATTTTTTTCTTGTCCCTAGGTCTCCTACAATAGGCACCAGTTTCTATTCCCTGAAGTCAATGATTTCCATAAGCTAATTTTCATTTTCCACCATTCTTCCTTCTCTCTTTGGTTGCTTACTTATTTTCCAGTATTTGTCTTCAAGGTCACTAATTGGATTCTCTGCTTCTGCCAGCTTCCTGGACTTTGCATCCAGTCTGCTACCACTCTTTTCACCAGGGACACTTTGTTATACTTTATTTTATTTTTTTAACACTTTAATCTCTGTGGTTCGACTCTACCTGATGTCTTCTGTGTTGTCTGATGTATAGTGAGTATCCTGTCCGCTGCTTTCAATCCTCCATCAGGCGTGTCACATGTACAGGTTTCTCATTATTTGTTTTTTTTCCCCCCTTGGCATCAGTTGATTTTTCCAGTTTTGCATTTGTTCTAGATCTCTGTATTCTTCTCTGTATTCTCAAGGCCTAATCTGTTTTTTAGCCTGGGGGTAATTCCTTTAAGAGAAAAGATCATGGAGTGCCCAAGGGATGTCCCTTGAAGAAGTTTCCGGTGTTTGTGTCATGCATACCATCTACAGTTGTGTTGTAACTGTCCCCTGTCCTTGAGGCCAGTCATCTGCAGAGGTTCTTCTTGCCTGTTGTTTGGAGTGTTTGATGTCTCAGCTGAATAGGGTGAAGTTTAGTTTGGTGGGCTCTTGCATACCTGTGAAAAGATGTTAAACCAATGCAAAACTATGAAGGCCTGCGGAATGCTGCAGTCAGGGAATAATATGTGGGCAGGGCTTCCTTCTAGTTCCTTATGGGAGAGTCTGTTCTCCTAGGACTAAGCAACGTGGACTGAGGAGGAAGTACCCCAAGATTTCCATGGATGGGATTTCATGTTTGTAGGTAAGGCAGCTAATATCCTCATTGTCCTGCCTTTGGCCGGCATCGGTCTTGATGCTGCCAATGTGAGAGCTCAAATTTTTCTGCCCCCTTTGAGTAATCTCTGAGAATACTGCCTCTCACATATGCACTGATACAACCCACCATCTACCCACTGTGTCTCCTGATATTGTCTCTGATCATGGCTTCCAGGCTGTCTGCACCTGGTTGCTTGTTGGTGTCCTCTCCAAGAGGAACACAATTTCTCGAGTAAATGTCTGCCAAGTCTGCTGATCGGAAATCTCCTGGCCTCAAGAACCTTTGTTGGCAAGAACTCGTGCCAATCAGACGTTCTGTTGGTCACAGGTGATGGCGTCGGATTACATGTCCCCTGTGGATTGCCAGTGTGTCCTCCTCTCTCCTGTGGCTTTGTCTTTTCCATTGGCTCACTGATCTCTGAAGCACCAATCCACAACATATCCCTTAAATCTTGTCTCCAATCTTCTCACATTGTCTCTGTGACTACTTTTCTCCTTTACTGTGGAGTTTGATTGGTACGCTTCAGTTTATTTTCCTCCATATTGCACTTTATGTGGTAATCATCAGGTTTTGTTCATGACTGAAGACATGCCTGGAGTTCCCAGACACTACTATCATCTCTCTGTCCTCCAAAAGCCCCTCAGACTCTTACACTGCCATAATGAAGAATAAATTTTTGCCATTTCCCTCATGTGGTGAAGTTGTGGTAAATATTTGCCTATGTCACATCTATCAGTCTCAGAAAGACAAATGACATACGATTTTACTCTCTCATGGTAGTCAAGAAACCTGTGAAAAAGCGAGGGAAAAGGGGGCAAACAATATGACTCTAACCACACAAGCAAAAATTTGTGTTTGTTTTAAGGCCGGGTAGTGTGAATACGTATTTACAAAAGAGTGATAAATGGGACATAACTTGTACGAAATTTGGCTGAAAGAGATGGAATGTGAGTTTTGAAGGCATATCAAATTGAATTGCTATCCAAAAGAGACAGACTTTCTATCTCTTGAAATTTCATTTTAAGTGTTATCTGAAACACACACACACACACACACACACACACACACACACACACACATAAAATCAGAAAGTACCATGAACAAAGGAAAGTCAAGAAATTTATGAGATGATGACAAAACACTGTATGGGGAAACAATATAGGGTTAAATGCTTGTATTTCCAAAAATTTAAAACGCCAGAATAAAGCAACCTAACTTGATGCTATAAGAAAGTAGAAGAAGAAGAGACAAATTCCAAAGTTAATAGAAAGAATGAAATAATACATATGATCAAAGAAATAAACGAAATATAAATAAACCAGTACAAAAAAATCAGGTGATCTCAAACATAAGTTTTGAAAATGTTAACAAACTGGATGAGGCATTACCTGGATATAACACGGAGATAAGCATACAGTTGAAAGTATGAGACCACAGGACAACTGACAGAAAGGAAAAAAAAAATAACCTAAAAGATGCCTCTATGCAATTATTCCAGCAAATCCAATAACTGAGAGAAAATAATATATTGCAAGACACATATCAACTGCCAATATTAGCCCAGGCAACCTACATTTTGAGCTTTTTAGTAGTGACTAAAACATTTGAAGCAGTAATCAAACACCTCCCAACACATGGAGGCTAGGTCGAAATCAAGAAAAAATGTTAGGAAATGGATGTATTTTGGTGTCTATGTCCTCATCTCCTCGTGTTCTGAAACACGGGGTTTTGTTTTTTATCATTTTTTTAAATTTATTTTTTATTTATTATCTGCATAACAGTATTCATTATTATTGGACCACATCCAGTGCTCCATGCAATCTGTGACCTTTATAATACCCACCAGCTGGTACCCCAAGGTCCCACCCTCACTTCTTCAAAACCCTCGGATTGTTTTTCAGAGTCCAGAGTCTCTCATGGTTCACCTCCCCTCCAATTTCGCCCAACTCCCTTCTCCTTATCTCCGCTTGTCCTCCATGCTTTTTGTTATGCTCCACAAATAAGAGAAACCATATGATAATTGACTCTCTCTGCTTGACTTATTTCACTCAGCATAATCTCTTCCAGTCCCATCCATGTTGCTACAAAAGTTGGGTATTCGTCCTTTCTGTTGGAGACATAAGACTCCATAGTGTATAGGACCACATCTTACTTATCCATTCATCCGTTGAAGGGCATCTTGGTTCTTTACACAGTTTGGCAATTGTGGCCATTGCTGCTATAAACATTGGGGTAGAGATGGCTCTTCTTTTCACATCTGTATCTTTGTGGTAAATACCCAGTAGTGCAATTGCAGAGTCATAGGAAAGATTTCTTTTTAATTTCTTGAGGAATCTCCACACTTTTCTCCAGAGAGGCTGCACCAACTTGCATTCCCTCCAACAATGGAAGAGGGTTCCCGTTTCTCCACATACCCTCCAACACATGTTGTTCCCTGTCTTGCTAATTTTGGCCATTCAACTGGTGTAAGGTGATATCTCAATGTGGTTTTCATTTAAATCTCCTTGAGGGCTAGTTATGATGAACATTTATTCATGTGCCTGATAGCAATTTGTATTTCTCCATAAGAGAAGTGTCTTTCATATCTTCTGCCCATTTTTTGATATGATTTTCTGTTTTCAGTGTGTTGAGTTTGAGGAGTTCTTTATGAATCCTGGATATCAATCTTTTGTCTGTACTGTCACATGGAAATACCTTTTCCCATTCCTTGGGTTGCCTCTTTGTTTTCTGACTGTTTCTTTTGCTGTGAAGAAGCTTTTGATCTTGATGAATTCCCAAAAGTTTATTTTTGCTTTTGTTTCCTTTGCCTTTGGAGACATATCTTGAAAGAAGTTGCTGTAGCTGATATCGAAGAGATTATTGCCTATGTTCTACTCTAGGATTCTGATGCATTCCTGTCTTACATTGAGGTGTTTTATCCATTTTGAGTTTATCATTATATAGGGTCTGAGATAAAGGTCGAGTTTCATTCTTTTAGATATAGCTGCCCAATTTTCCCAGCACCATTTATTGAAGAGACTCTCTTGTATTCACTGTATATTTTTTCCTGTTTTCTCGAATATTATTTGCCAAATACGGTAGAGGGTCCATATCTGGACTCTCTACTCTGTTCCACTGTTCTATGTGTCTGTTTTTATGCCAGTACCATTCTGTCTTGGTGATTAAAGGTTTGTAGTAAAGCTTGAAAACAGGTAGCATGATGGCCCAAGTTTTATTTTTGTTTTTCCATATATTTTTAGCGATTTGGGTCTCTTCTGGTTCCATAAGAATTGTTGGATTATTTTCTCAAGCCCTTTGAAAAATCAATGATTCTTGGAATTTTGATCTGTGTCGCATTAAAAGTCTAGATTGCTCTAGGTAGTATAGACATTTTAACAATGTTTATTTTTTGATACAAGAGCATGGAATGGTATTCCATCTTTTTGTGTCTTCTTTTATTTATTTCATGAGTGTTTTGTAGTTCATTGAAGTTAAATCTTTGGTTAGGTTTCTTTCTAGGTACCTTATGGTTCTTCGTGCTATAGAAAATGGAATCAATTCTCTAATTTTTATTTTCTATATTTTCTTTGTTAGTGTATAAGAAAGCCACTGATTTCTATACATTGACTTTGTATGATGCCATGTTGCTGAATTGCTGTATGAGTTCTAGTAGTTTGAGGGTGGAGAGTTTTGGGTTTCCCATATAAAGAATCATGTCATCTGCAAAGAGAGAGTTTGAATTCTTCATAGCCAATTTTGATATCTTCTATTTCTCTTTGTTGTCTGATTGCTGTTACTAAGACTTTTAATACTGTGTTGAACAAGAGTGGTGAGAGTGGGAATCATTGTTGTGTTCCTGATCTCAATGGGAAGGATGCAAGCTTTTTCCCATTGAGGATAATATTTGATGTGGGTCTTTCATAGATAGATTTGATGAAGTTTAGAAATGTTCCCTCTATCCCAATACTTTGAAGCATTTTAATCATGAACAGATGCTGGATTTTGTCAAATAATTTTTCTGGATCAATTGAGAGGACATGTGGTTCTTCTTTCTTCTCATATTAATTTGTTGTATCACACTAATTGATTTGCAAATGTTGAACCATACTTGTAGCCCAGGGATGGATCCCACCTGGTCTTGGTGGATAATCTTTTTAATGTGCTGTTGGATACTGTTTGTTAGAATCTTGTTGAGAATCTTAGCATCCATATTCATCAGTGATATTGGTCTGAAATTATCCTTTCTGATAGGGTCTTTGCCTGGTTTGGTGATCAAGGTAAGGTTGGCTTCATAGAGTGAGTCTGGAAGTTTCCCTTCTGCTTCAATATTTTGAAACAGCTTCAGGAGAATATGTGTTATTTCTTCTTTGAAAGTTTGGTAGAATTCCCCAGGGGATCCATCAGGTCCTTGGCTCTTGTTTTTTTGGGAGGTTTTTGATCAATTCTTCAATCTCATTACTAGATATTGGTCTATTCAGGCTGTCAATTTCTTCCTGGTTCAATTATAGGAGTGTATAGTTTTCCAGGAATGCATCCATTTCATCTAGATTGCTTAGCTTATTGGCATATAACTCTTGATAAAAACTTCTGATTGGTTCTACTTACTTGGTGTTAGTTGTAAGCTCTCCCTTTTTATTCATAATTTTATTAAATTGGGCTTTCTCTCTTTTCTTTTGGATTAGTGTGGCCAATGGTTTATCGATCTTATTGATTCTTTAAAAAAATCAGCTTCGAGTTTTATTGATACATTCTACTGTATCTCTGGTTTCTAACTCATTGATCTCAGCTCTAATCTTGATTATTTCCCTTCTTGTGGGTGGAGTTGGTTTGATTTGTTGTTGGTTCTCCAGTTCTTTAAGGTGTAGAGACAGCTGCTGTGTTCTGTATTTTTCAATTTTTTTTAAGGAGGCTTGGATGGCTATATATTTCCCCCTTAGGGCCACCTTTGCTGTATCCCATAGGTTTTTGACCGAAGTGTCTTCATTCTCATTGGTTTCCATGAATTTTTTCAATTCTTCTTTGATCTCCTGGTTGATCCAAGCATTATTAAGCAAGGTGGTCTTTAACTTCCAGGTGTTTGAGTTCCTTAGGAACTTTTCCTTGTGATTGAGCTCCAGTTTCAAAGCATTGTGATCTGAGAATATGCAGGGAATAATCTCAGTCTTTTGGTATCAGTTGAGTCTTGATTTGTGACCCAGTATGTGATCTATTCTTGAGAAGGTTCCATGTGCACTTGAAAAGAATGAGTATTCTGTTGTTTTAGCGTGAAATGTTCTGTGTATATCTCCGAGGCCCATCTGGTCCAAAGTGTCTCTCAATGCTCTTGTTTCTTCATTAATTTTTTGCTTCAATGAACTGTCTATTTCTGACAGAGGTGTGTTAAGATCTCCTACTATTAATGTATTCTTATCAATATGACTCTTTATCTTGATTAACAGTTTTTTTTTATGTAATTGGCTACTCCCATATTAGGGCATCTATATTTACAATTGGTAGATCATCTTGGTGGATAGTCCCTTTAAGAATGATGTAGTGTTCGCCTGTATATCTGACTACGGTTTTTAGTTTAAAATCTAATTTATCTGATAGGAGAATCGCTACCCCAGCCTTCTTTGAGGCCCATTGTCATGAAAGATGCTTCTCTATCCCTTCACTTTCAGTCTGCGTGTATCTTTAGGTTCAAAATGAGTGTCTTGTAGACACCATATCAATGGGTCCTGTCGTTTTATCCAATCTTCAACCCTGTGCTGTTTTATTGGTGCATGTATGCCATTCACATTGAGAGTGATTATTTATAGATCGTTTTTTTTTTGACATCGTGTTACCCTTGAAGTCTTTCTCTCTTTAGACTGTCTCTATATTTCTGTTCAATGCTATTCTTACGATTTTTCCTCTGTTATAAAACCCTGCTTAATATTTCATGCAGTGTCGGCTTGGTGGTTGCATTGTTTTTTAAGCCTTGCCAGTCTTGGAAACTCTTTATCTCTCTATCCATTTTGAATGTCATTTTTGCTGGATAAAGTATTCTTGGCTGCATGTTCTTCTCATTTAGTGTTCTGAATATATCTTGCCAGCCCTTTCTGCCTTGCCAGATGTCTGGGACAGGTCTGACGTTATTCTGATGGACTTTCCCCTGCAAGAAAGGAGCCTCTGTGTCCTAGAGGCTTTCAAGTGATTATACCTCCAGTTGTGATTCCTTAATTTGACTATCAGGTGTCTTGATGTTTTGTTATCTATAATATTGGGTGGAGACCGTTTGGCCTCTAGTACATGAACACTGGTTCCAATTGTGAGATTGGGTAAATTCTCATGAAGAACTTGTTCCACTCTATCTTCTAGACTTCTTTCTTTTCCCTCCCCTTCAGGGATTCCAATAAATCTGATTTTGAAATATTTCATGGCATGATTTATTTCCCTGATTCTGTTTTCATGGTTTCTAAGCTGGTTGTTCCAGGCTTCCTCCTGATCCTTTCTCTCTGTCTGTTTGTCCTCCAGATCGCTAATTCTACCTTCTTTCTCAGTTACTTTAGCTGTGAGAGAATTTAGATCAGATTGGAACTCATTGAGAGCATTGAGAACCTCAGCCCTGTTAGCTTTTAGCTCCTCCCTAACATTGTGAACATCCTTTATGGGCGCTTTCAGCCTGGCTCTAATCAATTCCGTTTTATCATCCATGGCTTTGTGCAACCTAGCTATTGCCTGGATAATTGTTAGCCTGGATTCTCTTTCCAACATATTGTCTATGTTGATAGCCATTAGCTCTGTTGCAGAAGGTCCATCCTCTGTATTTTTCTTCTGTTGGGCATTCCTCCTCCTAGTCATTTTGGAGAGAGATGACTGAACAGATGTAGCTGGATGTGTTGAATGTGGTGCAGTCAAGGTGCACCCTGGAACACTTCTGAGCAATCAGGATTCCCCACCCGAATGAGAGACAAAAGAAAAGAAAAATCAAAAGAATAAGAGAGAGAGAGAGAGAGGTAAGATGAAAGGTGAAAGAGATTGTTTAGCCCAATTGGGTTCCAAGGTAAGAATTATGAAGTAGACAAATAAAAACAGACAAACAAAAAGACAGATAAAATATATGACAAGAGAAAATATATATATATGCATTTAAAGGAAGAACCTCGTCAAAGTGAACCCCAAGTGTAAGATATATATGCTATCAGGACAATCACAAAAACACAGAACCAGTGATGGAAGAAAAGGATGGAAGAGTGGTTATAAATTCTTAGGGTGGGCTGGGAAGGTTGTTTTGATTCTTCCTGGATGTATCTTGATATCTATTTTAATGGACTGAACTTTCCTAAGATATATGGGATTAAAAATTGGTTTACCTAGTGGAACAGTGTATAGAGCCCAGATATGGACCCTCAAATCCATCGTCAATTAATCTTCAACAAAACAGGAGAAAATACACAGTGGAAAAAGACAGTCTCTTCAATAAATGGTGCTGGGAAAACTGGACAGCTATATGTAGAAGAATGAAACTCGACCATTCTCTTAAACCGTACACAAAGATAAACTGAAAATGGATAAAAGACCTCAATGTGAGACAGGAATCCATCAGAATCATAGAGGAGAACATAGGCAGTAATCTTTTCAATATCAGCCACAGCAACTTCTTTCAAGATATGTCTCCAAAGGCAAAGAAAACAAAAGCAAAAATAAACTTTTGGGACTTCATCAAAATCAAAAGCTTCTGCACAGCAAAGGAAACAGCCAATAACAAACAAACAAACAAACAAACAAACAAAGAACAAAGAGGCAACCGACGGAATGGGAGAAGATATTTGCAAATGACAGTACAGACAAAAGGTTGATATCCAGAATCTATAATGAACTCCTCAAAGTCAACACACTTGAAACAGGCAAACATATCAAAAAATGGGAGAAGGTATAAACAGACACTTCTCCAATCAAGACATACAAATGGCTATCAGACACATGAAAAAATGTTCATCATCATTAGCCATCAGGGAGATTCAAATTAAAAGCACATTGAGATATAACCTTACACCAGTTAGAATGGCCAAAGTTAACAAAACAGGAAACAACATGTGTTCGAGACAATGTGGAGAAAGGGGGACCCTCTTCCACTGTTGGTGGGAATGCAAGTTGGTGAAGCCTCTTTGGAGAACAGTGTGTAGATTCCTCAAGAAATTAAAAACAGAGCTTTCCTATGACCCTGCTACTGCACTCCTGGGTATTTATCCCAAGGATACAGATGTGAAAAGAAGGGCCATCTGTACCCCAATGATTATAGCAGCAATGGCCACAGTCGCCAAACTATGGAAAGAACCAATATGCCCTTCAACGGATGAATGGATAAGGAAGATGTGGTCCATTTACACTATGGAGTATTATGCCTTCATCAGAAAGGAAGAATACACAACTTTTGTAGCAACATGGACAGGATTGGAAGAGATTATGCTGAGTGAAATAAGTCAAGCAGAGAGAGTGAATTATCATATGGTTTCACTTATCGTCAGCCAGAAACACAACTGGAAGATTACCCCATCAAGAGCAACATGGTGGAAATGGGCCTATAGCCAACAAAGCAACTCCACAGCCAAAAAATAAAAAAAGTTGCGGAGACTTTGGGAGAAGAATTGAGGCATGGCTTAGGGGAGATGTGGGCGGTTGGTGCTTCAGAGGGCCGTAAGTCAACGCAAAGGACAAAGGCACAGAAGAGAGGAGCACACTGAGAATCCACAAGGAGCATGTTTCCCAATGCCACTGTCTGAGACCAACAGTGGCTCTGAACGGCATGAGTTCCTGTCAAAGGGTCTTGAGTCCGGACATTTCAGATAATCAGGCTTGGCAGATATCGCCTAGAGAGAACACTGTGTTTCTCCTGGATAGTACACCAACAAGCAACCAGATGCAGGAAGCATGGAAACCATGATCATAATTAATCCTAGTAGGCAGAGTGGGAAGATGGTGGTTTCTGGCAGTGCATCCGTGAAAGGCAGTGTTTGTGGAGAAGACTTGATGACTCAATGTGAAGATGACACGAAATTTTGGGCTCTCGCACCAGTAGCATATACATGGAGCTATTCGCCACTAAAGGACGGTGAGGACATTAGCTGCCAAACCTGCAAACATGAAGTCCTTTGTGTGGAACATTGGGAGGACTGCTTTCCTCAGTACAAGTTGCTTTGTCCCAGGAGAACAGACTCTCCTGTAGGGGACTAGAGGAAAACCCTGCCCACATGATTTCTCCTGATCACAGCATTCTACAGGCCTTCATTCTGTTGAGTTGGTTGAAAGTTTCCTTTCACAGGCACACCAGAGCCCACCATGCTGAACATCACCATATTCAGCACAGATACCAAACACTCCAAATGGCAGGCAGGAGAGCCTCTATATGACTGGCCTCAAGGACAGGGGAAAGCCAAAACACACCAGCAGAGGGCATGCATGCCAAACACATCTGAGAGTCCCTCAAGGGCCAGCCCTTGGTCATTCCATGATGTTGTCATCCTAAAGAATTTACTCTCAGGGTAGAAAACAGAATGGGCTTTCTTTTTTTTTTAAAGTAGATAAAATATTTTTATGGAAAAGACTAAAACTTTGATGCATAAATATCATTTTTTAAAAATTTTCAGCATAACAGTATTCATTGTTTTTGTACCACTCCCAGTGCTCCATGCAATCCATGCTCTCTATAATACCCACCACTTGGTACCCCGGCCTCCTACCCCCACCCCTTCAAAACACTCAGATTGATTTTCAGAGTACATTGTCTCTCATAGTTTACCTCTCCTTCCAATTTCCCCCATCTCCCTTCTCTCTATCTCCCCATGTCCTCCATGCTATTTGTAATGCTTCAAAATAAGTGAAACTATATGATAATTGACTCTCTCTGCTTGACTTATTTCACTCAGCATAATCTCTTCCATTCCCGTCCATGTTACTACAAAAATTGGCTATTCCTATTTTCTGATAGAGGCATAATACTCCATAGTGTATATGGACCACATCTACCTTATCCATTCTTCCCTTGAAGGGCATTTTGTTCTTTCCACAATTTGGTGACTGTGGCCATTGCTGCTATAAAGATTTGGGTACATATGGGCCTTCTTTTTACTACATCTAAATCTTTGTGGTAATACCCTTAGTGCAATTGCAAGGTCATAAGGAAGTTCTATTTTTAATTTCCTGAGGAATCTCCACAGTGTTCTTCAAAAAGGCTGCACTAACTTGCATTCCAACCAACAGTGGAAGAGGTTTCCCTTATGTCCACATCCCTTCCAACACGTGTAGTTTCCTGTCTTGCTAATTTTGGCCCAGAAAGGACTTTTTCAATATAGAGAAGACAGAGACTGGGATACAATGCAAAGGTGGTAGAATATTTGGACGCTGAGGAAAAGAACAAGAAATGATCCTGTCCAGGCCAATCAAAATGAAACCTCTACATGTAACACGCTCGATGGAAGCTTGAAGCAACATCAGGATATTAACTGGGCGCAGGGGAGGGTTTATTTAATTTGGATTTAGGTCCCAATGGAATGCAGCCAGGTTCAGAGCATGTCCCACCATTCTGAAATGCCAGACTTTCGCTCTGATCTCCGTAGTTCATTCGGCTTTTTTCTGTCTTCCTGTATCTCTTCACCAACCTGTAGCATCCACTGTCTGTCTCCTTGTAGAAGCTCCTTTTTGTCACGTCCTTCATCCTATCCTGGTTCCATTAGAACATGCCCATCTTCACAAGGGGCACTGCTTGCTTATTACCTGAAGCCATTTGGGGGATCATCATGAGAGTATTAAGGCAGGCTTGTGCATCCACATCTCCATTCAGTTCCACAGAGGGTAGCTGAATCAACGTGTAGGAATGCTCAAGTCTCTGCAACAGTTAGGTCCTCTTTCTTGCATCCATTTGGAGATGCATGTTGACATACTAAAAAGGGCACGATAGTCTTTTCCAGATGGTTTCACATGGACTATGGTTCTCTTCCAACAAGCTCCATGCTTACTTCTGTGGACTCCAAGTACATGAGTCTGTCCTGGGCCTCAGTTTATCATGTGTAGGTTCTGCCTTTGGTGCTTGGTCACTTTTGAATATTGGGAGACCATTTTGGCATGGTGTCTACACACCGTAGGTTTACTCGTGTCCTCGCTGTTGATGACTCCAGACATGTCTTTGGCATGGTTGCAGGTGTTCCCTGGGAGCATTCCGTGGTGGCACTTTTCCTGGTCAGAAGTGCCGTGATTGTGTGGGGGAACCATAGACATGTGTGAGGCATGGAGTTCCACCCCTGAGTCATTGTTGGACGCCTGATTCTTTCTAGGCCAGTCATAGGTAAGATGAAACGGTGGATTCCTGTCTTTTTCCAGAGCCCCGAGGGCTGGTGGTGACAGTCACGACCAAAGACTATAAATTTAGCCATGGAGAAGGTGCCACTGACTCACTTTGTAACTTCCTTGGTGAGAGACCCAGGCTGCTCCAGTGATTTGAGAGGGCTTGTGGTCCTCTTGGCCCACCTATGAATACTCAGGCCAAGAGTAGTGATCAGGTGTGGGTTGAGGAGTTGGTGCTATGGCCTCAAGCCTTGGTGACATCACAGAAGTTGTTGGCTTCACTGAAACAGCATTCCCTCTCTCATGACCTTTGAGTCCTATGGCTTTAGGTACTAAGCCACGGGATGGAGAAAAAAAAAAAAAAAAGCCTTCTTAGCCTGACGAAGAACTTAGGTTGTCTTGTGTGTTAATTTCCCACTTTCCCTTTCCAGAAAAAGAGAAATGAAAATGACGTTTGGTATACCATCCTTTAGACCAACAATTCTCCAGAGACGGCAAGGATTTCTTATTTCCACTGCAATTTCTAGAGATCTCAAGAAACAGTGAGCCTTCTTGGGTATCATCGGCTCTCTGTGAGGTTTGTCATCTGGTGGAGGAGGGAGTTCTTTCTCAGTGTCTTTTCCTTAAGGGTCAGGGAAGACTAAGGGATAGAAAGACCCTTCTCAGGGAAAAATATTAGGGCATGGATGTATTGTGCTGTCTGTGTCCTCATTTCCTAGTGTTCTGAAACACGAGTCATAAGGCATTCGGGCTCTGTCTACCTGGTTTTACCTTAAACACCTTTGCAAATGTTTAAAGTAGAGTGACATTCTTCATGATAGCTAACCCTTAAGGAAGAGCCTTGGACATCACTCCTTGTCATCTTTAGTTAACTCTACCTGCTGTGGTAGTGGGTATAGACATGTTGAACAAGTCTCTTTAATCAGAGGAAAAGGAATAACCTATGTCGGTGGCCTTCAATACCCCTTGGAGCAAGACAGTAGATTGAGATGCAGTGTCTTTGCAAAGACTAGTGAATAAAGAAAATGTGATTCGTATTGGCAACAGAGTATTCCTCAGGCACCAAGGAGGACGAATCCCTGGTACTTGGCATTGACATGAATGCCACAGGACTGGGTGTTGCAAAATGAAAAGGGCAAGCAGCAAAGGAAAATGTCATATGGCTTCTCATCTATGGGTCCCAGAAGGAATACCATGGGCCTTAGTAGAAAGAAGGGAAAACTGAAGGGAAAAATGTCAGAGGAGGAGACAACCCAAGTGTTACTCAGGACTCTGAGGAACCAAGCTGAGGGTTACAGAAAAGAGACACATGCAGGGAATGAGGGAACTGGCTAATGGGTGTTGAGGAGTTGTGGCATATATTAGAAGAAGCACTAGGTCGTATATAGAACTAAATAATCCGTGAATACTCTGTCAAAAATGAATGATGGATGATAGGCCTACTTCTTCAACACAACAAAATATTAAGATAAAAACAAACTGGCCCTTTCCAAAGCAGTTGAAGACTGACAGAGAAAAGGAAATAATTATATTTTTATTAACTTTACTTATTAAAATGACATGTACAATGTTTCCTAAAATGTCCGTATCTGAATTGGTCTTGATATTTGTAAATTAGAGTCTCCCCGCCTCCTTCATTTCTGGAATCGATTAGTTGAAATGGCACTGCATTCACTAAATGTCTAGACGAGTTGCCCAGGAAAGTGATTTGGACCTGGACTTCTCTGTGTTGGTAGGGGTTTGATTACTGCTTCAAATGCTTTAGTCACTAGGAGAGAGTTCAGATGCTGTAGAGTTCCTGACCTAATCTAGGGAGTTGATATGTGTCGTGGAATTTATCCTTTATTACAGTTCTTGGATTGGCTAGCATAATTGTGTAGAGGGGCTTTTAGGTTATTTTTTTGTTCCTTTATATAAGTTGTCCTGTAGTCTGCTACTTTCAACTATATGCTTGTCTCCCCATGAATCCAGGTAATGGTTCCACCAGTTAAAGTTTTCAAAACTGATATGTGAATTCTTTTGAATTTTTCCCATTGGTTTGTCTGTATTTCTTTATTGCTATGACCATATGTATTATCTCCTTTTTTCTGTTTACTTTGGAGTTTGTTTCACCTTTTTCTATTGCCTTATGCCATCGTTTAGGTTGCTTTTCTTCAGTGTTTTTAATTTTTGGAAATAAACGCATTTAGCCCTGTATTCTTTCCTCATACAATATTTTGGTATCATACCGTAAGTTTCTTGACTTTCCTTTGCTCAAGGTACTTTCTGATTTTCCTATTGCTTTTCCTTCCTTGACTCTGCTAGTTCGGGAGTGTGTTGTGTTTTCCACCTTTTAGTGTCTGGCTGTGTTTCCCATTCGTAAGTGATTTCTTTCTGTTTTCATATATTGGTGGTCCAAAGTTACAAGATAAGATTTGAATTGTCTATTAATTACGACTGGATTTGGATTCCAGCAGAGGATCTCTGATAGACAATGTTAGGTCTGCCCTTGGGAAGAACTTCTCTTATGGTTCTCAGATACACAATCTTATGCATGTTTCCCCAAAGCTCAGGTGGACTAGAGAGCCCATGATGACGCTTGTTATTCCTTACCACCTTTCCCTCTGGATGATCTGTCTTGTGCTGTAAGTGGATATTGTAGTCCCCAACAATATTGGAATTTGGTCCCAATCTTCTTTCCTTTCCGTTAATATGCTTCCAACATTTAGAAACACCCACATTGGTGGTGTATCTGTTGGCAGTTCTTCCAAGTTTCTGATGTTTTGATGCTGCATGAAGACAAAACACCTTCCGGGAATCTTTTGTCTCTTGAAGTGCTAAAATCTCTCTACTTGTCATTGGCACAATCACTTTGATTTTCTTCTCCTTGCCTGTTGCATGAACTATATCTTCCCAATTCCTCCATTTTCAAGCTATGTGTATCTTGATAGTCGAAGGAAATCTCCTTATAGTAGAATAAAATCTCCTTCGACTCTATGCCCAACGTAAGTTCAAGCTTGTTTTTTTTTTCTTTCTTGTTGACCTTTTTTGCCTTTTTTTTTTTAATTTTCATGTTTCTAATAATCTGTTTATAGGGATTGGAGAATTTTGTCCTGAATACTTTAACTAATGATTGACAATGGAGGAGTTAACTATCTCATTTTCATTGTTTTCTTACTTGGATTCTTTGTACCTTTACCCTTAATGGTATTTTTGGGGGGTTTGCTTCCCTTGATCCACAATTCCTCTGCATCGCTCATGTGTCTTTTCTGTGTGTGTGTGTGTGTGTGTGTGTGTGTGTGTGTTTATTTGTGTCGATGCTGTCTGTGTGTGTTTCACATAACACTTATAATGAAATTTCAAGAGATGGGAAGTTGGTCTTTTATGGATCACAATTCAATTGGATATGCCTTTAAAACTCCCATTCCATCACTTGGAAATTGTATGTTATTTGTCTTTCTTAGACTGATAGGTGTGACGTAGCCCAATGCTCTCCACAATTCTGCCACATGAGACAAGGGGCAAGAATTTATTCTTGCTTATGGCTGGGCAAGAGTCTGCAGTGTTTTCGGGGGACAGTGAGATGGTAGTAGTGTCTGGGAACTCCAGGCTTGTCTTCAGCCAGGAAAACAACTGGGATATTACACCATTAAGTGCAACATGGTGGAAATTGGTCTGAAGCTTACAAAGGAAACTCTACAGCAAAAGAGAATTGAAGTAACAGAAACTTTGGGAGAAGAATGGTGGCATGGCTTAGGGTAGATGCTTAGAGGGCAGTGAGACAATGCAAAGAACAAAGGCACAGAAGAGAGGAGCACACTGAGAACCCACAAGGAGCATGTTTCCCAATGCCACTGGCTGCGACAAGCAGTGGCTGTGAATGGCACGAGTTCTTGTCAAATAATTGTCTTGAGTCCTGAGTATTCAGATCATCAGGCTTGGCAAACATTGATTCGAGAGAACACTGTGTTTCTCCTGGAGAGAACACCAACAAGCAACCAGGTGCAGGCAGCCTGGAAATCTTGATCAGAGGAAGTCCCGGGAGACTCGGTGGGAAAGGGTGGGTTCTGGCAGTGCATCCGTGAGAGACAGTGATCGTGGAGATGACTTGATGGGGGCACACAAAATTTTGGGCTCTCGCACCAGTAGTATAAACACAGAGCTACTGGCCAAAGATAGTATGGTGAGGACATTAGCTGTTGAACCTGCAAACACGAAGTCCTGGGTGTAGAACACTGGGGGGACTGCTTTCCTCAGTCCAAGTTGCTTTGTCCCAGGAGAACAGACTCTTCTGTAGGGGACTAGAAACAATCCCTGCCCACATGCTTTCTCATGATCACAGCATTCTACTGGCCTTCATTCTGTTGAGTTAGTTGAAAGTCTCTTTTCACAGGCACGCCAGAGCCCAACAAGATGAACATCACCATATTCAGCCCAGACACCAAACACTCCAAATGGCAGGCAAGGAGAGCATCTAGATGACTGGCCTCAAAGACAGGGGACAGCCACAACACACCAGCAGAGGGCATGCATGCCACACACATCACGGATCCTTCAAGGGCCAGCCATTGGCCACTCTATGATGTCATCATCCTAAAGAATTTACTCTCGGGTAGAAAATAGAATGGGTTTTTTGAATAAAGAAAAGATAGAGACCGGGATCCAGTGCAAAGGTGGAAGAATCATTGGACGCTGAGGAAAAAGATTGTCCAGGCCAATCAAAATGAAACGTCTACGTG
This sequence comes from Mustela nivalis, assembly GCF_964662115.1. Taxonomy (NCBI): domain Eukaryota; kingdom Metazoa; phylum Chordata; class Mammalia; order Carnivora; family Mustelidae; genus Mustela; species Mustela nivalis. Next base: position 302,086 of record NW_028135831.1, read on the forward strand.
TAACATGCTCGATGGAAGATTGAAAGCAACAGCCAGGATACATCTGTTCTGTACATCAGAAACACACAGAAGATATCAGGGAGTCTCGAACCACAGAGATAAAAGTGTTTAAAATAATAAAATAAGAAGTCCTTGATGAAAAGATTATGAGCAAACTGGATGCAAAGACCAGTCAGCTGACAGAAGTGGAGGATCAAATTTGTCATCTGGAAGACCAGTACTGAAGAGGAAGAAATCAAATCCAGAGAGAGAAGGAAGAATGGTGGAACATGATAATGAGCTTAGGGAAGTCATCAACTCCAAGGAATGGAAAGTGGTGCCTATTTTAAGAGAACTAGGAGTAAGAGAATAAGAGTGCTAAACATTTCTTAGAGAAATCAAAGCTTCAAATGTCCCTCACCAGGAGCAGAAACAGAGATCTTGATTCAGAGGCAAAGAGGTGTCCCATATATGTCTACAAGAAGCAGTGCAACACAAGACATAGTGTCACTCCCCCTGCAAAATCTACCAATGGAGGAATTCTCTGTACCCAAATATGCTTGGGAGAGTTGTGTGTCCATAGCCACATCACTGACTTCAAGACGACAAGTTCTACCAGCTCTTGAAGCAGGTCAGATAGAACAAGCAACACCATCCCAAGCCAAAATCTGAATCCACTGCATTTCTGAGCAATGATAGAGCAGTGGTACTTGTCTAGAACTAGGAAGAATTAAGAATACAAAGATTGGGTCCTGTGATGTGTCCTTCAGTACAAAGGCAAATGGTTGGAAAGTAATACCCCAATCCGTGAGTGCCCTACGTCTGGAGACCAGCATTAACTTGGAGACTGGTTGAAAGCACTCCAAAATAGCAAAGGATTGTGGGGAGGGCGGGTTGTGGGAATCGGGGCAGCTAGGAACAGGGGCTTAAGTCCCCAGTCCCAGGGCACTGAGCCAGTGTGGGTGGAGAAACCAGGCCTTGTTCCCTGAGCCGCCAGCATGCCAAGACTGAGTGGGGTCTGGAACCTGTGAAGGAATGAGAGCCATGCCAGATGGCAGAATGCACGAGCCCTGCTACAGAGCTTGAGATGCGAACCCCTCAACCTCCCCTGAGAGATGTATTAAGGCCCAGCTAGCGCTCTTTGACCTGTGCCATTGTTTCAAAGCCTAAGACATACACCACAATCTTTCCCCTATGAGAGGTGCACCAAGGCCCAGCCTGTGCCCTCTTTGCAAAGCCTGAGACGCGAGCACGACCCACATCCTCCTCTGAAAGAGGAGACTTCCATCTAAGAGTGCACCCCTGGTGCTCTTAGACCCAGAAAGAACAGGCACTCTAAGTTCAGGCCATTGGGGAAATCTCAGTGTGCGATCACTGCTTGGAACATCTCTGGTGGTCTGAACCTGCCCAGACACCAGTCGCTGCCATGGTTTTGGGTACAAGCAGAGGATCCTGCACACCCAGGGATCACGACTTGGAACCTGCTTTGCCAGCGGCCAAGGGGAAATTTATATGGGCTCTGCAGCCACAGTGAGGCTTCTCTCTGAGAGGGAGGTCAGGGTGCAATTTGCTTTCCTCTAAACTTACATAAAACATCAAATGTGGTCAATAAAAAAGGAAAAATAATTGTGAACAAACATAAAACCACTAGAGAACAAAATCCAGAAAAAAACGATTTCCTCAGAGCCCACTCCATTGAGGGGGACTGGAGGAATTAACTCAGGGAGGATCATTGACTGAAAACTCCCGTGGCAGGCCCCTCCCACAGAAACCAAACTAGTAAAGAAAAAAAAAAACAGTTAACAAAAGAATAACCACCACTATTTCAAAGGACAACTTTTATTTTTAATGTATTCCCACTATTCTGGCTCATTTTTTTTTAATATAGATAATTTTTTAACCTAGTTACCATCACAGTGAGCTGTCCAGTACATCAAATTCATTAATAATCTTCTAATGTGAACTACATACACCTCTGTTTTCCTTTTGCATTTCTATTTTTTGAATTTCTTGTTTTTACTTTATTTTCGTTTAGTCTTGTTTATTCTTTTCTTATTTTTATTTTCTAATATTCATATAGAGTTAAATTTCAAAGTAATACCCTTTCCCCAATCAATATTATCCCTATAGCTAAACCAATTTTTAATCCCCTTTATCTTAGGAAAGATGAATCCTTTAACAAAGATGTCAAGATACATCCAGGAAAAATCAGAACAACTTTCCTCACCCATACTAAGAATTTATAACCACTCTCCCATCTTTTCCTTCTGCCATTGTTTCTGTGTTTTTGTTTTTGTCTTCATAGTATATAAATCTTACACTTTGGGTTCTTTTCAAAGAGATTCTTTTTTTATTTGCATATTTTTTCTCTTATTATATACTTTTATCAGTCTTTTTGTTTGTCTGTTTTTGTTTGTATACCTCATAAATCTTACCATGGGGACCATTTGGGCTGAACCTTCTCTTTCATCTTCCCTTTCTTTCCTCTCTCTCCCTGTCTCTCTTCTTTTTTTCTTTTTCTTTTCTTTTTTATTACACTTGGGTGGGGAATCCTAACAGCTCATAAATGTTCCAGGGTGCACCTTGACTGCACCACAATCGATACATCCAGCTATATCTGTTCAGTCATCTCTCACCAAAATGACTAGGAAAAGGAAGGCCCAACAGAAGAAAAATACAGACGATGGACTTTCTGCAACAGAGCTAACAGCTATTAACATAGATAATATATCAGAAAGAGAATTCAGGAGAATAATTATCCAGGCAATAGCTAGGTTGGAGAAATCCATGGATGACAAAATGGAATTTATAAGGACTGAGCTGAAAGCAACCAATCAGGATTTTCACAATGTTAGGGAGGTGCTAAAACCTACCAGGGATGAGGTTCACAAGCTACCACTGAGTTCCAATTTAATATAAATACTCTCAAAGCTAGGGTAACTGAGACAGAAGATAGAATTAGTGATCCAGAGGACAAACAGATAGAGAGGAAGGATCAAGAGGATGCTTGGAACAAACAGCTTAGAAACCACGAAGAAAGAATCACGAAATAAATGATGCTATGAAACCTTTTAACATCAGAGTTATTGGAATCCCTGAAGGCGAGGAGAAAAAAAGAAGGCTAGAAGATATAGTGGAACAAGTTCTTTATTAAAATTTTCCCAGTCTTGAGAATAGAACCAGTATTCAGGTACTAGAGATCGATCGGTCTCCAACCAAGATTATAGATTAAAACAAAACAAAACAAAACAAAAAATCTATCAAGGCACCTGATAGTCAAACTGAGGAATCATAATTGTAGGTATAATCTCTTGAAAGCCACTAGTACATAGAAGCTTCTTACTTACAGAGCAGACCCATCAAAATAAAATCAGACCTGTTCACAGAGACCTCTCGAGCCAGAAAGGGCTGGTAAGATATATTCAGGGCACTTAATGAGAAGAACATGCAGTCAACAATAATTTATCCTGCAAGAATGACATTCAAAATGGGTGGAGAGATAAAGAGTTTCCATGACTGGCAAGGCATAAAAGACTGTTCCACCACCAAGGCAGCACTGCATGAAATATTAAGGGGGATTCTATAAAAGAGGAAAAATCCTAAGAAGAGCATTGAAGAGAAATATAGAGACAATCTACAGAAAGAAAGCCCTCAAAGATCACACGATGTCAATAAAAATGTATCTATCAATAATCACTCTCAATGTGAATGGTCTAAATGCACCTATAAAATAGCACAGGGTTGCAGATTGGATAAAACGAAAGAGCCCATCCATATGTTGTCTACAAGAGACCCATTTTAAACCTAAAGATACACCCAGACTGAAAGTGAAGGGATGGAGAAGAATCATTCATGTCAATGGGCCTCAAAAGAACGCTGTGGTAGCAATTCTCATATTATATAAATTAGGTTTTAAATTAAAGACTGTAGTCAGAGATACTGCAACATTTTTAAAGGGACTATCCACCAATATATTCTAACAATTGTAAATATGTATGTCTTCAATATGTGAGCAGCCAATTACATAAGAAAACTGTTAATCAAGATAAAGAGGCATACTGATATGGATATATTAATAGTAGGAGATCTTAACACGCCTCTCTCAGTAATAGATCATCCAAGCAGAAAATCAAAAAGGAAACAAGAGCATTGAATGACAAATTGGACTAGATGGTCCTCATAGATATATACAGAACATCCCACCCTAACAACAGAATACTCATTCTTTTCAAATGCACATAGAACCTCCTCCAGAATAACCACATACTGGGTCACAAATCAGGACTAAACTGATATCAAAATAGTGATATTTTTCGCTGCATATTCTCAGATCACAAAGCTTTGAAACTGGATCTCAACCACAAGGAAAAATCACAAGGTACTCAACCACCTGAATGCTAAAGAATGCTTAAGAATGCTTGGATCAACAAGGAGATCAAAGTAGAAGTGAAACAATTTATGGAAACCAATAAGAATGAAGACACTTTATTACAAAACCTATGGGATACAGCAAAGGCAGTCCTAAGGGGGAAATACACAGCCATCCAAGCCTTCCTCAAAAAATATTGTAAAATGCAGAATACAGCTGCTGTCTCGACACCTTGAAGAACTGGATAACCAACAACAAACCAAACCAACTCCACACAGAAGAAGGGAAATAATCAAGTTTAAATCTGAGATCCATGAGGTAGAAATCGGAGATACAGGATAATGTATCAATGAAAGTAGAAGATGTTTTTTTGAAAGAACCAAAAAAATCGATAACCATTGCCACACTAATTGAAAAGAAAAGAGAGAAAGCCCAAATTAATAAAATTATGTATGAAAAGGGAGAGATCACACCGAACACCAATGCAGTAGAATCAACCATCAAAAGTTATTATCACTGCTTGACTTATTTCGCTAAGCATGATACGCTCTAGTTCCATCCATGTTGTCGCAAATGGCAAGATTTCATTTCTTTTGATGGCTGCATAGTATTCCATTGTGTATATATACCACATCTTCTTGATCTACTCATCCATTGATGGCCTTCTAGGTTTTTTCCATAGTTTGACTATTGTGGACATTACTGCTATAAACATTTGGGTGCACGTGCCTCTTTGGATCACTACATTTGTATCTTTAGGGTTAATACCCAATAGTGCAATTGCTGTGTCATAGGGAAGTTCTATTTTCAACATTTTGAGGAACCTCCATGCTGTTTTCCAGAGTGGCTGCACCAGCTTGCATTCCCACCAACAGTGTAGGAGGGTTCCCTTTCTCCACATCCTCGCCAGCATCTGTCCTTTCCTGTCTTGTTGATTTAGGACCTCAATGTGCGAAAGGAATCCATCAAAATCCTTGAGGAGAACACAGGCAGCAACCTCTTCGACCTCAGCCACAGCAACATCTTCCTAGGAACAACGCCAAATGCAAGGGAAGCAAGGGTAAAAATGAACTATTGGGATTTCATCAAGATCAAAAGCTTTTGCACAGCAAAGGAAACAGTTAACAAAATCAAAAGACAACTGACAGAATGGGAGAACATATATGCAAACGACATATCAGATAAAGGACTAGTGTCCAGAATCTATAAAGAACTTAGCAAACTCAACACCCAAAGAACAAATAATCCAATCAAGAAATGTGCAGAGGACATGAACAGACATTTCTCAAGGAAGACATTCAGATGGCCAACAAACGCATGAAAAATGCTCCATATCACTCGGTATCAGGGAATTACAAATCAAAACCACAATGGGATATCACCTCACAACAGTCAGAATGGCTAACTTCCTTAAGGTTTTTGTTACGTTCCATCATTCTTCCTGCTCTCTTTGGATTTGATTCCTTATTTTCAAGTCTTTTTACTCCAGGTCACTAATTTGATCCTCTGCTTCTGCCAGCTTCTTGGATGTTGCTTCAAGTCTGCTACCAATCTTTTCATCGGGAACTTTACTTTATTTTATTTTATTTTTTTAATCAGTTTTATCTCTGTGGTTCTTGACTCTCCCTGATACCTTCTGTGTTTTCTGATGTACACAGAGTATCCTGGAAGCTGCTTTCAATCTTCCATCAGGCGTGTTATATGTAGAGGTTTCACTCTGATTACTGGCCGTGATCATCTCTTGTTATTTTTTTTTCAGCTCAATTTATTCTTTATCTTTGCCTTGGATATAGGACTCTTCTTCTTCTCTATATTCGAAAAGCCCATCCTGTTTTCTAGCCAGAGGGTAATTTATTTAGGAAAAAGAGATCATGGAATGACTAGAGCTGGCCTGTGAGGGAGTCTCTGGTGTGTGTGTGTGTGTGTGTGTGTGTGTGTGTGTGCACATGTGTGACACATGTCCTCTGTTGTGTTGTGGCTGTCCCCTGTCTTTGAGGCCAGTCATCTGAGAAGGCTCTCCTTGTCTTCCATTTATGTGTTTGGGGTCTGGGCTGAATACACTGAGGTTTAGCTTGGTGGGCTATGGTGTGCCTGTGAAAGGAGAAGTTCAACCCACGCAACAGAACAAATGCCTGCAGAATGCTGTGATCAGGAAAGAACATGTAGGAGGGCTTTCTTCTAGTTCCATAGGGAGAGTCTGTTCTCCTGGGACAGAGCAACTTGGACTGAGAAAAGTAGTCCCCCACGTGTTCAACTGCAGGGATATTGTGTTTCCAGATTAGGCATCTAATGTGCTCACTGTCCTGTCTTTGGTCAGTAGCTCGGTTTTGATGCTGCTGGTGCAAGAGCCTCAAATTTTTGGGTGCCCGCATAGAGTCATCTCCATGAACACTGCCTCTTACGGATGCACTGCCAGAACCCATGGTCATCCCACTGTCTCTCATGGTATTGTCTCTGATCATAGTTCCCAGGTTGTCTACACCTGGTTGCTTGTTGGTGTCTTCTCAAGGAGAAACACAGTTTTCTCTCAAGTCGATATCTGCCAAACCTGGTGATCTGAAATCTCCAGGCCTCTAGACGCTTTGTTGGCAAGAACTCTTGCCCTTCAGACCCTATGCTGGTCACAGCCAATGCCATTGGGAAACAGGCTCTATGTGGATTTCCAATGTGCTCTTCTCTCCTGTGCCTTTGTCTTTTGCATTGGCTCAATTCCCTCTGACGCACCAACTGCCCACATCTCCCCTGTGCCATGTCTCCAATCTTCTCCCATAGTCTCTGTGACTTCTACTCTCTTTTTCTGTGGAGTTTACTTTGTATGCTTCAGGCCAATTTCCACCAAGGTGCAGTTATTGTGGTCATCCTCCAGTTGTATTCATGGATGAAGGCAAGCCTGGAGTTCTAAGATACTACTACTTTTTCACTGTCCTCCAAAGGTACCACAGATTCTTACCAAGGCATAAGAAAAAATGAATTTTTGCCACTTGCCTCATATTATAAAATGTTCCCAGGATTAACGCCCCGGAGGGCTTTCAGGAATACTTTAGCAATATTAGAAGGATCTATAATGTCCAAGTGTGATTGTCCGATAGCATTAATCTGTGATTGTAGCTCAGCCAGATCTGGGCTCAAATTGGTATGATGTCAGATGCCACACAAATGTCTCTGAACATTTTCCCAGGAGTGGTTACCCGCGGTTAAGGGCATAGCACATATGTTGATAACTCCTTGACATATCAATGACATTTGAGTCCAGAGCAAAGATAATTGATTTCCAAAATATTCTACCGCTTTTTTAAGGCCATCTAGTCTACTCAATATCTTTATATCAATGGTCTCCTGATTGGATAAAGCATGAGATATATTTTGAGACAAAGTATTAACATGTTTTGCTGTGTGAAGGCTCTGAGATAAAGCCAAACAAGAGACAGTGGCTGTGGCTGTTATAAGTAATACATGTTATAAGTAACCCAACAAATCGACGTGTTCACCTAACTGTTTTACTAATTCCATAGTGAATTGGCATCCATAGTTAGCATACCAAGGTCCTGTAACTTCTACAGGCAATAAAACACATGGCGGCTACATAACTAAAAATAACACTGTAGGCTGATCAGACCTATGTAAACTGAAAGCAAGCAAACTATTAGTCAATATACAGTGAGGACAGTGAAACTTATACATAATAGTTCCATTAACTGTATATCTTGATATTATTCCTGCCCAAACAACCAATAGGATGTTCGAGGGACACAAGCTCTTTGTCAGCTTTCCAGTTCCTGGGTAATAAGTAGACAGAGGTGCATCTGTGGTAACAGGTCCCATAGCAGCCACAAGCTTCCAAACCTTTAATACCCTGTGGTGTAGAAAACATGCTATCAGGGATAGCATTAAGATGAACATTAAGAGAATCAATAACAGCAATCTGAGACATTTGGGAGTTAAGACTTTTGCTCTTAGACCAATCAGTAATAGAGACATCAGTGATAAAGACATGGGGAGTAAGAACCTATGGATGTCTCTACAAACATTCTACCAACGGAGATGAATTGGTGCACCAGGTACTAGAAGTAGCACAATAGGATGATCTAAAGGAGTCATCCTGACTACCAGATGAATGGGAAAAGTTCCTGATTGTACTTCCAGCACGGTCCAGTGTTCTTCCTTAGCTCCTGGTTTAGCTATGGAAGTCTCTGCCTCCTCATCATAATTCATGCTGAAACCATCTAAGTATTTTAAAGTGTGTGAGGACTTAGAAACAGTCAGGCACCCATATACTGGTTGTTGATTATCTCGGGGAAACTGAAAACAAATGGGAGGGCCTGAGGTGAGGCCCGTGAATTAAATTAATGAGCAGCAGTATCAAGTGAGACACTATCACTTATGCCTCTAAAAACCCAGGTAAAATTTGTCTGGATCCTTGGAGACGGATTACTCCAAGTAACCACCTGAAAAGTAGGTGAATCGGGTATGTAGGCCCAATAAGGGCGAGTCTCTGAGGCAGCAGTTAACAAAGCAATAAATGCTAAGAACAAATTGGTTGGGGTAACAGGCTTATCTGTGGATTTTACTAACGCCACAGCCCGAGAAGAAAGGGCTTTCATGGTGCCCCAAGTAGATGTTGCTTGACGTCAAGAACATCATCTCCTGGGCTCACTCAGCCGAAGTTTGGCCATCATCCACTTTATCAGGGAGAAATCGTACCCCTCTTGCCGGGAGCCAGCGTGGCGCTTCCTCATCCTGTGGAAAAATACAAATAAAACACTGACCCCTTCTAAGGACAGGATCAGGCCCACGCCACATGTGAGTGAGGGGATCCTTCCACTTGGCATATGGAAGTGGTGATAAATCAGGAGTCCAGAAGTGCTCAGTTGCAGTCTTCACCATAGTATCTACATTCAAAAAAATTTAAAACATATAAAGCTAGAGATAAATGAACATGAGGTTTATATTTAAGTTTACCCTGTAACATTTCCACCTATTTTAATTTTTTCAGAGCATTTTTTTATGTTTACAGTTTTCCTTTTTTTTTAATTAATTTTTATTTTTTATAAACATATATTTTTATCCCCATAGATACAGGTCTGTAAATCACCAGGTTTACACACTTCACAGCACTCACTAAAGTACGTACCCTCCCCAATGTCCATAACCCACCCCCTTCTCCCAAATCCCCTCCCCCCACAAACCCTCAATTTGTTTTGTGAGATTAAGAGTCACTTATGGTTTGTCTCCCTCCCAATACCATCTTGTTTCATTTATTCTTCTCCTACCCACTTAAGCCTCCATGTTGCATCACCACTTCCTCATTCAGGGAGATCATATGATAGTTGTCTTTCTCTGCTTGACTTATTTCGCTAAGCATGATACGCTCTAGTTCCATCCATGTTGTCGCAAATGGCAAGATTTAATTTTTTTGATGGCTGCATAGTATTCCATTGTGTATATATACCACATCTTCTTGATCCATTCATCTGTTGATGGACATCTAGGTTTGAGACTAGCATGACTGGTTCACAATGGCTTGACCTGTAGAATTATACGGAATAGCTGTAGAATGAGCAATGTGGAAAGTAGAACAGGATTGTTAAAAGGCCATAGAAGTGTATGCAGAGCCATTGTCAGTCATAAAGATCGAGGTGTGCACATGCCAGAAAAAAAATGATTCTGCACATCTGTAAAAGCTTCTCCTGAATGTGCAGTAGCAAAAGTATATTCTGAAAAGGTTTCTATAGAAACATACAAATATGATAACTGACCAAAGGTTTTATATAAAGTAATATCCATCTGCCAAAGAGAATTAAGAGTTAGCGTACAAAATGTTGGACAGGTTTGACATAATTTAACAATTTGTCCAGCTTGTTCTATTACAATCTTAAATTTCCCTTGTAATGCTTGTGCATTTTGGTGAAACATTTTGTGACTTCTCTTTTCTTTTTCTAAGGGGTAAAAATAGCAGCATGAGTTGATCTGCTAGAGCATTACCTTCGGAAAGTGGACCTGGAAGGGCTGTGTGAGCATGAATATGGAAAATGAAAAGAGATTCAGTTCTGGTTGTCAGTAAATGTTGAATCTGTGAAAATAAGTGATCTAATTTTTTATCATTGCTAAGAATAAACGCAGAGATACATCTAGAAATTGTTTTAGCCACATATTGACTATCTGTGTATATATTGAAGAGCATATTGGAAGGCTTTTAATTCAGTGTGCTGCACTTAAGAGGTTTTATAATGTAGTTTAGTACTAGTACAACGTAAGTTGGAAATGAAAATGATTCCAATGTCTCCAGTTTTATTTGCATCTATAAAAACAGTTGGCGCATGAATAATAGGGGTTGTCTAGAGAAGGCTAGGAAAAATGACAGCGGTCAGATTAAGAAACTGCAAAAGTTTATTATTAGGTAAGTGGAATATAATCTGTCCTGGGTATGTGGCCAAAGCAACTTGCCATTCACTATCTTTCATTTATAGACTGGATAATTGTTCTTTTGTAATTATTGGCACAATGATAAAGTCAGGTTCTTGTCCCAATAACTGAAACAACCATGTGTGTCCCTTGGTTATCAATTGTACTACCATTTGTAAAGTTGGATTGATAACTTTTTAAAATTTATTTCTTTATTTTCAGCATAACAGTATTCATTTTTTCACCACACCCAGTGCTCCATGCAATCCGTGCCCTCTATAAACCCACCACATGGTACCCCAACCTCCCACCACCCCCGTCACTTCAAGACTCTCAGATTGTTTTTCAGAGTCTAGAGTCTCTCATGGTTCACCTCCCCTTCCAATTTTCCCCAACTCCTTTCAACTCTCTAACGCCCCATGTCCTCCATGCTTTGTGTTATGCTCCACAAGTAAGTGAAACCAAATGATAATTGACTCTCTCTGCTTGACTTATTTCACTCAGAATATCTCTTCCAGTTCCATACATGCTGCTACAAAAGTTGGGTATTCATCCTTTCTGATGGAGGCATAATACTCCATAGTGTATATGGACCATAACTTTTAAATAATGAATGGCAAGATGAATCTATTCCAAAATTCCTGAAGATTGCCACAAAATAGCAATAGGTAAAATTTGTGGACATAATATATTCAAATATATTGATTGGTTGTGTAAACTTGAGTTAATTGTGCTTGTGAGACAGCCTGTTCTACCAGAGATAGAGCAGTTTTAGCTGCCTCAGTTAGTTGCCATGGTGAACTTGGATGAGAATCATCTTTTAATAACTGACATAGTGGTTTTAATTGTTTAGCAGTAAGGGCTAAAGATGGGTGAAGCCAATTAATATCACCTAATAATTTTTGGAAATCATTAAGAGTTGTCAAATGCTGTGTTCTAATTTGGATGTTTTGTGGTCTTATTTTATTATTATGAATGACATATCCTAGATATTCAAAAGTTTGCTGTCTTTGAATTTTTTATGGTGCCACAACTAGACCATACAGATCCAAAAACTGTAACAAATTCTTTAAAGCCTGTTGCAACGATATCTCATTTTTTGCTGAAAGCAAAATGTTATCCATGTAATGTATACAGTATATTTGATTCTGATATTTTTTCTCTAAAATGGAGTCAGGGCCCGAGAAACATATTGTTGACCCAAAGTAGGACTGTTAGCTATCCCTTGAGGCAAAAAAGTCCTTTGATATCTATCATGAGGTTCTAAAAAATTTGTACTTGGCACTGAAAAAGCAAATCTATCAATATACACTGGGGCTAGCGGAATGATAAAAAAGGAGTCTTTCAGATCTATAACTAACATTTAATGATCAAGTGGAATACTAATTGGAGATGGTAGTCCAGGTTGCAGGGCTCCCATTGTTTGTAGCACAGCACTACTTGCCCTGAGATCTTGTAATAATCTCCATTTCCCAGATTTCTTTTTAATAACAAATATTGGGCTATTCCAAGGACGAGTATATTTCTGTAGATAACCAAGAGCATATTGTTCATCCATTAAAAATTTTGCTGCCTCTAACTTCTCTTTAGATAAGGGCCATTGATCAACCCACACAGAAGTAGAGGAATAGCATGTGGTCTAGTCAATGGCCCTTATGAAAACCCATGCCATGTCTATCACTTTTTGGTGTTATTGATAGAAGTTCAATAGGGCCTTGGAATGTCTTTCCAAGGCCTTTGCCTTTTTCATACCCCGTTCTGTGCATCATATGAATAACTTTAGGAGATTGTGATTCTTTAGGAATTGGAGGTGTCTCTAACTCTAGTCCCATACAAAGAGTATATCTCTGCCCCAAAGGTTCAAATCTATATCTAATATAAAAGGTTGAAAATTTTCATGATGGCCTTCAGAAGTTTGCCAAGGTGAGTGGTTAGAGCTAATTTTTGGAGCTGATGCATTACCTACTCCCTTTATGTGAGTTGTAGTGCTTTTGAAGGGCCATTGAGAGGGCCAATCCTTGAGTGCTATGACTGACATATCAGCTCTGGTATCAATCAAGCCCTGAAATGGATGACCATCGATATATAGGGTCAAAAATGGTTTATCAGAGGTAATAATTCTCATCCAATAGGCATCTGTTGAGCCAAATCCTTGTTCTTCTCATTGAGGTTTCACAATTTGGTTTTGTGTTTGTACTCTAGATAACAATATTAATTGTGCTATAGATATTTTAGGTTGCAAGGCCATGATCCCAGAAGAGAGGGAAATCATTATTTTAATTTCTCCTGTGTAACCCTCATCTATAAATCCAGGATGAAAATTTAACCCCTTCATAGTCCAGCTAGAATTGCTTAATAAAAGTCTCCAAATTCCTTTTGGGAAGGGGACCCATATTCCATTAATGATTGCTTTAGAGGGTTCCCTAGACTCAAGGTAAACAGCAACATCTGGGGCTAAGTTGAGTACAGCACTGGAGGGGGTACCTTAGAATAATTTGTTGACTCTGAGCAAGTCTGCACTGTTTGCTTGGGGAATTGTGGTAGGAGGGTTGCTATTGTTTGGCGGGGCAGCAGTGGGCCCCTTTTGAAGTTTCCCTGAAGGAGTTGGCCAAATTTATCTGTTTTGGATAGACAGTCATTTGCCCAATGATAACCTCTCTGGCAATGGGGACATATAGATTGAGGCTTACTCTTTTGATTATAGAGAGGAACTGAGAGGAAAGGATAAATTCCAAGACCATATCAGCTCCTAAGGTAGGTCAGGAAATCTACAAAAACTGAGCTATCTTCTATTGGCTAAAGAGTTTGAGCAGTAATCAAATACCTGCCAACAAACAGAAGGCCAGCTCCAAATCCATTTCCTAGGCAACTTTTCTAGACATAGAGTGCAAGCAATGCCATTTTTTCTCATCAATTCTGGAAATGGAATGAGTTGGGTAGACTCTACTTTAGAAGGATAAAGACCTTGTGCAGATAAGGACATTTTAGAAAACAAATTCCATGCCATTCCCATAATTAAAAATAATATAAAAATATAATTCTTTCCTTTTCTTTCTGTGTCTTCATCTGGTTTGAAATTGTTTTTCTTTGAATTGTTTTGTTCTATTGAGGAAGACAGCCTATCATCCATCATCCGTTTTAGACTAAGTATCCACAGATGCTTTAGTTCCATATACGACCTAGTGCATCTCCTAATATATGCCACCACTCCTGAACACCCATTAAGCAGTTTATTCCTTCCCTGCATGTCTCTCTTTTCTGTGTCACTCAGCTTGGTTTTCAAGTCCTGAGTCACTCCTGGATTTCCTCCTTTTCTGACTTCTTCCACTTCAGTTTCCCTTATTTTATTACGGATTATGGTATTTGTCCTGGGGCACATATGAGAGACGACATATGATATTTCCTTTGGTCTGCTTGCCTTTTTCATTTTGCATTACCCAGTCATGGGACATTCATGTCAATGCAAGGACCTTAGGTTCATCCTCCCTGATGCTTGAGGAATATTCTGTTACCAAGATGGACCACAACTTCTTTATCCACTAGATTGTGCTAGGTACTGTGGCTCAATCCACAGTTATTCTCATGTGGACATTGCAGGCCATGGATATAGGCCATCCCCTTCCTCTGACTAAAGGGACTTGTTCAACATTTCTATAACCATTACCACAAAAAGTGGAGTTAACTAATAATGACAAGGAGTGCTGTCCAGGCCTCTTCCTTAAGAGTTATCTCTGATGCAGAAAGTCACTTTCCTTGAAGAATTGAAAAGGTGTTTAAGGGAAAACCAGGTAGAAATACCCTAATCCCTTAAAACTCCTGTTTCAAAACACTAGGAGATGAGGACACAGACAGCACAATATATCCATGCCCTAAACTTTTTCCTTGAAAAGGGACTTTCCATCCCTTTATCATCACTGACCCATAGGGAAAAGAAATTGAGAAAGGACTCTCTCACCCACAGGATGAACAAACCCATGGAGAGATGTATCTATCCATGAGGCCTCATTGATTCTTGAGATCTCTAGAAATTTTAGTGGAAATAGGAACACATTGCAGTCTCTGGGGAAATGTTGGCTTAAAGGATGGTATACAGAACATCATTTTCTTTTATCTTTGTCTAGAAAGGGGAAGCGGTACATTGACACACAAGAAAACTTGCATTCTTGATCAGGCTCATAGGGCTCTTTTTCTGTCCTTCCCAGGCTTCCTACCTAAAGCCATAGGCCTCCAAGGTCATGGGAGAGGGATGGCTGCTTCAGTGAATCCAGCAACTGTGATGTCACAAATCTTTGTTGTCATAGCAACCACTCCTCATCAACCCACGCCTGATATCTACACTTGGCTGGAGTAATCATGGGTGTGCCAAGAGGAACCCAAATCTCCTAAACCACAGGAGCCACCTGGATCTCTCACCAAGGCAGTTTGTGAAGCCTTACGGTTTCACCTTCTCCATGGCCGACTTCATAATCTTAAGAATTTTGAGCATTCCCACAGGGTGGAGCAGCTACCCTCGGGGTTCTGCATGGAGATGTGGCAGCACAGGCTTGCCTTAATCCTCCCATGGCCATCCCCTAAATGGTTTCTTGGGATAAGCAAACAGTGCCTCTTGTGGAAGATGGGCATGTTCTAATGGAGCCAGGAGACGATGAACAATGTGTCAACAAGAGGCCACTACAGCGTGACAGACAGCAGATGCTACAGGTTGGTGATGAGATCCAGGAAGACAAAGAACAGGAGAATGAACTAGGGAGCTCCCAGCGAAGGTCGGGCATTTTAGGATGGTGGGGGATGCTCTGTACCTGACTGCATTTTAAAGGGACCTAAGTTCAAATTAAATAAAACATCCTATGGCCACAGTCAATCCTTGTACACTGGTTTTGGTTTATGTTTTTGTCAAATGATGCACATGCACATATTTGACAGAGAGACAGAGTGATCACAATCAGGTGGTGGAGCCAGAGGGGAGAATCTGACTTGCCCGTGAGCAGGTAACCTGAGACCAGAGAGAATGCCATGACCCTGGGATCATGAGTTGAGCTCAGGCCACCTCTGAACTGATGGACAAACACTGAGACCCAACCTTTGACTTCTGAATACCTTCTCGTTCTCGATAAGAGCCGCTGCTGTCATTGTTCAGAAATTCAGGGGATATGGATTTTGGCTTGGGCTGGTGTTGCTTTAGCTGTCCGACCTTATTCGAGAGCTGGTATAGCTTGTCCTCTTGAAGTCAGGGACTTGGCCATGGACAAAGTATGCTCCAGCGCATATTTGGGTAATGGCAATTCCTCCATTTCTAGCTTTTGCAGGGAAATGACACTATGTCTTTTGGTGCCCTGCTTCTGTGGATGGTGATGGGAGTCCTCTGTGCCTCTGAATCTGGATCTCTTTTTCTGCTCCCAGATGAAAGCCATTTCAGCTCTGATTTCTCAAAGACATGTTCAGCACATTTTTTTTTTTCTCTCATTCCTAGTTCTCCCACAATTGGCACCTATTTTCATTCCTTGGATTCGATGGATTCCCTAAGCTCTTTGTCATGCTCCATCACTCTTCGTTCTCTCTTTGGACTTGTTCCTTATTTTCTAGTCTTTTTCTTCCAGATCACTTGGATCCTCAGCTTCTGCCTGCTTCCTGGACTTTTCATCCAGTCTACTTCCAATCTTTTCATCAGGAACATTTAATTTTATATTATATTACTTTTATCAGCTTTATCTAGTGGTTCAGAACTCTCTGATTATCTGTGTTTTCTGATGTTCAAGGAATATCCTGGATGCTGCCTTTTATCCTCCATTGGGTGTGTTTTATGTAAAAGTTTCACTACGATTTCCGGGCCGTGATCATTTGCTGTTCTTTTTCTCAGAATCAATTGATTCTTCCATCTTTGCATTGGATCTAGGTCTCTATCTTCTTCTCAGTATTCTAAAACCCCATTCTGTTTTATAGCCTGGGAGGAAGATCTATAGGAAGAAGAGGTCATGGAGTGCCCAAGGACTGGCCCTTGAGAAATTCTCAGTTGTGTGTGTGTGTGTGTGTGTGTGTGTGTGTGTGTGTGTGTGTGTGTGTTATGCATGCCCTCTGCTTTTGTGTTGTGACTTTCTCCTGTCCTTGAGACCAGACATCAGCAGAAGATCTCCTTGCTTACCGTTTGGTGTGCTTGGGTTTTGGGCTGAATATGCTGAGGTTTAACATGCTGGGTTCTCGTGTGCCTGTGAAAGAGGTGTTCAAACAACTCAACAGTTTGAAGGCCTGTAGAATGTTGTGTTCGGGAGAGAACATGTGGTCAGGACTTTCTTCTAGTCCCCGATGGGTGAGTCTGCTCTCCTTGAACTAAGCAGCTTGGACAGAGGAAGACAGTCCACCAAGAGTTCAACGGTTGGGATTTTGGTATTTGCAGATTAGGAAGCTAATGTCCTCACCATCCTGTCTTTGGCCAGTACCTCGGTCTTGATGCTGCTGGTGCGAGAGTCCAAAATTTATTATGCCCCCATCGAGTCATCTCCACGAACATTGCTTCTCATGGATGCACTGCCAGGACTCACCATCTTCCCACTCTGTCTCCTGGGATGGACTATGATCATGGTTTCTAGGCTGTCTGCACCTGGTTGCTTGTTGGTGTCCTCTGCAGGAGAAACACAGTATTCTCTCAAATTGACGTCTGCTCAACCTGCTGATTTGAAATCTCCAGGCCTCATGACCTTTTGTTGGCAAGAATAGGGGCCATTCAGACCCTCTGCTGTTCACAGCCAATGGCTTTGGGAAACAGGCTTCTTGTGTATTCCCAGTGTTCTCCTTTCTCCTGTGCCTTTGTCTTTTGCATTGGCTTACTGGCCTCTGACACACCAGTTGCACACGTCTCTCCTGAGTTATATCTTCAATCTCTCCCATAGTCTCTGCGACTTCTCTTCTCTTTTGCTGTGGAGTTTAATTTGTAGGCTTCAGGTTAATTTCTGCCGAGTTCCAGTTGATGTGTTCATCTTCCTGTTGTGTTCATGGCTGAAGACAAGCCTGGAGTTCTCAGACATTACTACCATCTCACTGTCCTCCCAAGGCAGCAAAAGTTCTTACTGAGGAATAAGCAAGAATGAAGTCTTTCCAGTTGCCACATGTGTCAGTTTTGTGGAGAACATTGGGCTAGGTAATATTTATCATTCAAAAAGACAAATAATATACAGTTTTACTTTGTTGTTTTAGTCAAGAGATACGGGAAAAAGCAAGGGAAAAAGGGACAAACCACACGGTTCTAACCAGGCACACAAAATTTGGTGTTTGTTAGAAGACAGGTTTGTGAGAATACGTGTTTATCAAAGAGGACAAAAGGCGACATTCTTTGTAGGAAATGTGGTTGGAAGTGATGGAATGTGAGGTTCAAGTCATGTCAAGTTGAATTGCTATCCATAAAAGAACAACTTCCTATCTCTTGAAATTTAATTATAAGTCTATGTGAACACACACAGAAAACATCCAGACACACACACACACACACACACACAAAGGAGACACACAAAAGATGGAGACAAAGTGAGGAATAACACTAAAGGAAGAAACACTCCCATATAATACCATAAAAAGTAAAGGTACAGAGAATCCAAGTCAGAAACCAACCAAAATAGAAAGTTAACCTCCTACCTGTCAATTTTCAGTTCAAGTATTCTGGAT